>NW_027062688.1:0-225766 GCF_032884065.1 Artemia franciscana
TATATATATATATATATATATATATATATATATATATATATATATATATATATATATATATATATATATATATATATATATATATATATATATATATATATAATATATATATATATATATATATATATTTATATATATATATATATATATATATATATATATAATATATATATATATAAATAAGTTGTGTGTCTGTTGCCATTGTAGGCTCTTCAGTCATTTTACAATTAAACATTTTTCCGTCCACGATCTTCTTACAATTAAGAATTTGTCTAAGAACGATTTTCTTAAATACTTTTAATGACCTCTAACAACTAACTTCATTACGACATGACGACATGATGACATGACGTAACTCGAAAGTTGTGTGTCTGTTGCCCTTGTAGGTTTTTCAGTCATTTTACGATTAAATATTTTTCCGTCCACGATCTTGTTACAATTAAAAATTTGTCTTTGAACGATTTTCTTAAATACTTTTAATGACGTCATCGTCATAACAAACATGGCGACAACTAACTTCATGACAACATGACAACATGATGACATGACGTCACTCGAAAGACAGACAGACAGACATAACCCACAAACAACTTATTTTTATATATATATATATATATATATATATATATATATATATATATATATATATATATATATATATATATATTATATATATATATATATATATATATATATATATATATATATATATATATATATATATATATATATACATATATATATATACATATATATATATATATATATATATATATATATATATATATATATATATATATATATATATATATATATATATATATATATATATATATATATATATATATATATATATATGTATATATATATATATATATATATATATATATATATATATATATATATATATATATATATATTATATATATATATATATATATATATATATATATATATATATCTATATATATAAAAATAAGTTGTCTGTGTGTGGATCTGTGGATCAGGTGACGTCATGTTTGTCCGCATATGACGTCTGAATTATTTCACACTAATACAAAAGAAGAAAAAAACTAAAAAAGGTAAAAAATACAAAAAAAACTAAAAAGAAAATAAAACTAAAAAAGCTAAAAACTAAAAAAAACTAAAAACGGTAAAAATCTAATAACTAAAAAAAAAATGAAAAAAAATAAAAAAAGGCAAAAACTACAAAAAAAATAAAAACTAATAAAAAAACTAAAAAAGCTAAAAAACTAAAAAAACTAAAAAAAAAACTAAAAAAAGGTAAAAAAACTAAAAAAACTAATAACTAAAAAGAAAAAAACTAAAAAAAGGAAAAAACTGAAAAATAAAGAGAAAAAGAAAACTAAAAAAATATGAATAAATATATATAAAAATAAGTTGTTTGTGGGTTATGTCTGTCTGTCGAGTGACGTCGTGTTTGTCCGCATATGACGTCTGAATTATTTCACACTAATACAAAAGAAGAAAAAAAACTAAAAAAGGTA
The DNA here is from genome assembly GCF_032884065.1 of Artemia franciscana. NCBI lineage: Eukaryota > Metazoa > Arthropoda > Branchiopoda > Anostraca > Artemiidae > Artemia > Artemia franciscana. The sequence continues at coordinate 1,509 of NW_027062688.1, forward strand.
AAAACTACAAAAAAAACTAAAAAGAAAAAAAAACTAAAAAGCTAAAAAACTAAAAAAAAAACTAAAAAAAGGTAAAAAACTAAAAACTAAAAAAACTGAAAAAACTAAAAAAAGGCAAAAACTAAAAAAAACTAAAAACTAATAAAAAAACTAAAAAAGCTAAAAAACTAAAAAAACTAAAAAAACTAAAAAAAGGTAAAAAACAAAAAAAAACTAAAAACTAAAAAAGAAAAAACTAAAAAAAGGAAAAAACTGAAAAATAAGAGAAAAAGAAAACTAAAAAAATATTAATAAATATAAAAAAAAAATCTAAAAATCTAAATAAACTAAAAAAGAAAAAAAAAGAAAAAAGGAAAAAAATAAAGGAGAAAAACAAAACTAAAAAACGAATGTATATACAGACCGGGACACCGGGATACAAATGACGACAAGGACACAGGGAATATAAATGACGACCGGGACACAGGGACACAACTACAATGGGGACGCCGGGGGGCACAGGTGGATATAAATGACGACCGGGACACCGGGACACAAGGAATATAAATGACGCCCGGGACACTCAAAGAGAAATCACAGACTGGAACACCGGGACACAAATGACGACCGGGACACAGGGAATATAAATGACGACTGGGACACAGGGACATAACTACAAAGGGGACGCCGGGGTGCACAGGGGGATATATAAATGACGATGGCGACTCAGGGAATGGTCGATTAGCAATCACCATCAACAAAGCTCAAGGGCAATCATTAGAATCATGAGGTATAGATCTGAATACGGATTGTTTTCCCATGGACCATTATATGTTGCATGTTCAAGAGTCGGTAAACCTGACAATCTATTTATATGCACAGACAATGGGACAGCAAAGAATATTGTATATTCGCAAGTTTTACGTAGTTAAAAACATATATATATATATATATATATATATATATATATATATATATATATATATATATATATATATATATAAATCTATATTCACAGGTGGGACATAGGGACACAACTACAATGGCGCGTAACTAATATGGCGCGTAACGACTTACGCGCGCGGGGGGGCTTGGGGGGCGCGAAGCGCCCCCACAAACTAGGTGTTTGTATATATATATAAGAACAACCAACAGTCTATAGTAAGTGAAAGTTAACACAATACAAGTTAACACCAGCATCTATTGACTAGTTGCTTTTCAGCAACTAAAAAACTAAATAATGAAAAAAATTAAATATAAAAAAACAAAAAAAGAAAAAAGAAAAGAACTAAAAAAAGAAGAAACTAAAAAAGAAAAAAGAAACTAAAAAACAAAAGAGTAAAATTAAAAAATTAAAAAAGGAAAAACTAAAAAACTAAAACGTCATTTGGACCTCTGATTTATATGATTTATCTGATATATTCAAAACAGCCATCGATTTAATGCCTACTGATACGCATAAAATTGTTATTTCCGCTGACAAAACACCTCCTGGCCAACATGTGCGTAGATACAATGCTCCAATTATCGACGAAGTGGCAATCGTTATGGTCGGTGATCAGTTTCCTTGCAACAGTAAGATTTGAACCTGAATACCTATGCTTTTAACATAGGGTCTAATCCAATTTACTATCAAAGGGTAAAAAAAGACAAAAATTAAAGAAAAAGAAAAAAGGAAAAAGAAAAAACTAAAAACAGAAAAAATAAATAAAAAGAACTATACATGACACCACATCTAACATGACATAAAAAATTAAAATTTAAAAAACTATATAAATTTATATTTGACATCATGTTCAATATGACGTCAAAAATAAATAAATAAAAAAAAGCAAAATAATCAAAGAAATAAAAATAAAAAAAGGAAAAAATTTAAAGATGACGTCATATTCCATATGAAGTAAAACAAAAACAAAAACTAAATAGAAAAAATTGAAAAAAGAAAAACTAAAAAAAGACAAAAAGACATAATCTGAAGAAAAAAAGAAAAAAAAGAAGAAACTAAATACAAAAAAAGATTAAACAGAAGAAAATTAAAAACCTAAATTAATTTAAAAGCTAAAAATTACTAAAAAAAGAAAAAACGACGCATATGACATATGAAAAATAAAGAAGAAACAGAAAACTAAAAAAATAAAACAAGATAAAAAGGTAAAAAACTAAAAAGAATTAAAAAAAACTAAAAAACAAAAAAAAGAAAAATAACTAAAAAAAGAAAAACCTATCTGTTATCTCGAATAATAATGCATTGCACTGCATTTCTTATTCATTTCTTTGTTAGTGACTGGATTCATCAATTTAATATTAAAGTTATAGCCGTCGGCTCCATCCCAAAAAATGATAGAATATTGTAGGGCATCGTAGCATCGATGAGTTTCAGCAATTCTTACCAACAGAGCGTTTCGCTTATGAAGAATAATATCTCGAGGTAAAAACTGATCACCGACCATAACGATTGCCACTTCGTCGATAGTTGGAGCATTGTATCTACGCAAATGTTGGCCAGGAGGCGTTTTGTCAGCGGAAATAACAATTTTATGGGTATCAGTAGGCATCAAATCGATGGCTATTTTGAACAGACGCACTAAATTATTATTTTCGTGGAAAAGATGTTGCGATTGGGAAACGATTGTCCTTTCAACGTTGGGAAAAATTTCAAAACGTGCATTCAATTCAGAATTTCTATCACTGATGAAGTACAATTGTAAAAATTTATGATTCTTACCTGAGAATGGTAGAAGGGACCCTGCTCTAAGATAAATTTGCCCTTTTACTTTAAAAGTAGGCATAAATTGATCTGGGTTTTCGATTTGGGCACCAAACGACGTCACTTGGAAACATGAGTTACATTTTCTGATCTGTGATAAAAAACGCATAGATTCTGACGTAGTTTCAGTAAGCAAAGTCTTCAATGGCTCCGGTGGTGCAGCCAATAGAGGAAGTTTAACTTTTCCTGAGGCACAACCTATTCCCATAATTTCACCATTGAATTTCAAGGCCTTGCAATAGGGACAAATTATAGACATAGTCCCGATTTGAACACATCTACTCAAGCTATAATCATCGACTCGGCTGTACCTGAATGCCAGGCGATAATTTTCAGGTTGCTTTTGTGATTCCTCGGTACACTTTCTTTTCTTACTTTCTCTATCAGCCGCAAGCCTGTTTTTTTGCTGTTCTTGTGATTCCTCGGCACGCCTTCTTTTTTCACTTTATCTTTTTGCAGCAAATCTGGTTTCGCGTTGCTCTTGTGATTCCTCGGCACGCTTTCTGTTCTTACTTTCTGTATCAGCCGCAAGCCTGTTATCTTGCTGTTCTTGCGATATATATATATATATATATATATATATATATATATATATATATATATATATATATATACACTAGCTGTTGGGGTGGCGCTTCGCGCCACCCCAACACCTAGTTGGTGGGGGCGCTTCGCCCCCCCCCAAGCCCCCCCGCGCGCGTAAGTCGTTACGCGCCATAATAGTTACGCGCCATTGTAGTTGTGTCCCTATGTCCCACCTGTGAATATAGATATATATATATATATATATATATATATATATATATATATATATATATATATATATATATATATATATATATATATATATATATATATATATATATATATATATATATATATATATATATTGGTTTTAACTACGTAAAACTTGCGAATATACAACATTCTTTGCTGTCCCATTGTCTTTGCATATAAATAGATTGTCAGGTTTACCGACTCTTGAACATGCAACATATAATGGTCCATGGGAAAACAATCTGTATTCAGATCTATACCTCATGATTCTAATGATTGCCCTTGAGCTTTGTTGATGGTGATTGCTAATCGACCATTCCCTGTCCCGGTGTCCCGGTCGTCATTTACATCCCCCTGTTTCCCCCGGTGTCCCCGTTGTAGTTGTGTCCCTGTGTCCCGGTCGTCATTTATATTCCCTGTGTCCCGGTCGTCATTTGTATCCCGGTGTCCCGGTCTGTATATACATTCGTTTTTTAGTTTTGTTTTTCTCCTTTATTTTTTTCCTTTTTTTTTCTTTTTTAGCTTATTTAGATTTTTAGATTTTTTAGTTTTTTTATTAGTTTTTAGTTTTTTTTTCTTTTTAGTTTTTTTGTCCCGGTCGTCATTTATATCCCCCTGTTTCCCCGGTGTCCCCGTTGTATTTGTGTCCCTGTGTCCCGGTCGTCATTTGTATTCCCTGTGTCCCGGTCGTCATTTGTATCCCGGTGTACCGGTCTGTATATACATTCGTTTTTTAGTTTTGTTTTTCTCCTTTATTTTTTTCCTTTTTTTTTCTTTTTTAGTTTATTTAGATTTTTAGATTTTTTAGTTTTTTTATTAGTTTTTAGTTTTTTTTTTCTTTTTAGTTTTTTTGTAGTTTTTATCTTCTTTTTAGTTTTGTTAATCTTTTTAGTTTTTTTGTAGTTTTTACCTTCTTTTTAGTTTTGTTAATTTTTTTTTTTACTTATGTCCTGGTCGTCATTTATACTCCCTGTGTCCCGGTGCTTTGTTGATTGTTAATCGAACATTCCTTTTGTCCTGGTCGCTTTCTCTTTGAGTGTCGTCATTTATTTTTTTCTTTTTTAGTTCTTTTAGTTTTTACCTTTTTTAGTTTTTTTTAGTTTTTTAGATGAAAATTTTTTTTAGTTTTTTCCTTTTTTTCTTTTTAGTTTTTTATTGGTTTTTACCTTTATGTTAGCTTATTTTTCAGTTTTTTCCTTTTTTTTTAGTTTTTTTTTATTTTTTATTTTTTTTAGTTTTTTACCTTTTTTTAGTTTTTTTAGTTTTTTTAGTTTTTTTAGTTTTTTTGCTTTTTTACTTTTTTTATTAGTTTTTAGTTTTTTTGTAGTTTTTGCCTTTTTTTAGTTTTTTCAGTTTTTTTTTAGTTTTTTATTGGGTTTTTGTTTTTTATTTTTAGTTTTTTTATTAGTTTTTAGTTTTTTTTTGTAGTTTTTGCCTTTTTTTAGTTTTTTTAGTTTTTTAGCTTTTTTATTTTTTTTATTAGTTTTTAGTTTTTTTTGTAGTTTTTGCCTTTTTTTAGTTTTTTCAGTTTTGACGTCACCTGATCCAGTTTTTTCAGGTGACGTCACCTGATCCACGATCCACAGATCCACAGACAACTTATTTTTATATATATAGATAGTTTTTTTTTTTACTTATGTCCTGGTCGTCATTTATACTCCCTGTGTCCCGGTGCTTTGTTGATTGCTAAACGAACATTCCTTTTGTCCTGGTCGCTTTCTCTTTGAGTTTCGTCATTTATTTTTTTCTTTTTTAGTTCTTTTAGTTTTTACCTTTTTTAGTTTTTTTTAGTTTTTTAGATGAAAATTTATTTTAGTTTTTTCCTTTTTTTCTTTTTAGTTTTTTATTGGTTTTTACCTTTATTTTAGCTTATTTTTCAGTTTTTTCCTTTTTTTTATTTTTTTTTTTATTTTTTATTTTTTTTAGTTTTTTACCTATTTTTAGTTTTTTTTAGTTTTTTTAGTTTTTTAGCTTTTTTACTTTTTTTTATTAGTTTTTAGTTTTTTTTTGTAGTTTTTGCCTTTTTTTAGTTTTTTCAGTTTTTTTTTTAATTTTTTATTGGTTTTTACCTTTATTTTAGCTTATTTTTCAGTTTTTTCCTTTTTTTTAGTTTTTTTTAGTTTTTAGTTTTTTTAGTTTTTTACCTTTTTTAGTTTTTTTAGTTTTTTTAGTTTTTTAGCTTTTTTATTTTTTTTATTAGTTTTTAGTTTTTTTTGTAGTTTTTGCCTTTTTTTAGTTTTTTTAGTTTTTTAGCTTTTTTATTAGTTTTTAGTTTTTTTTGTAGTTTTTGCCTTTTTTTAGTTTTTTTAGTTTTTTAGCTTTTTTATTTTTTTTATTAGTTTTTAGTTTTTTTTGTAGTTTTTGCCTTTTTTTAGTTTTTTCAGTTTTGACGTCACCTGATCCAGTTTTTTCAGGTGACGTCACCTGATCCATCCACAGACAGACAGACAACCTATTTTTATATATATATATATATATATATACTAGCTGTTGGGGTGGCGCTTCGCGCCACCCCAACACCTAGTTGGAGGGGGCGCTTCGCGCCCCCCCCAAGCCCCCCCGCGCGCGTAAGTCGTTACGCGCCATAATAGTTACGCGCCATTGTAGTTGTGTCCCTATGTCCCACCTGTGAATATAGATATATATATATATATATGGTTTTAACTACGTAAAACTTGCGAATATACAACATTCTTTGCTGTCCCATTGTCTTTGCATATAAATAGATTGTCAGGTTATCCCCCTGTTTCCCCCGGTGTCCCCGTTGTAGTTGTGTCCCTGTGTCCCGGTCGTCATTTATATTCCCTGTGTCCCGGGTCCCGGTCATCATTTGTATCCCGGTGTCCCGGTCTGTATATACATTCGTTTTTTAGTTTTGTTTTTCTCCTTTATTTTTTTCCTTTTTTTTTCTTTTTTAGCTTATTTAGATTTTTAGATTTTTTAGTTTTTTTTATTAGTTTTTAGTTTTTATTTCTTTTTAGTTTTTTTGTCCCGGTCGTCATTTATATCCCCCTGTTTCCCCCGGTGTCCCCGTTGTAGTTGTGTCCCTGTGTCCCGGTATAAAAATAAGTTGTCTGTCTGTGGATGTGTGGATGGATGTGTCAGGTGACGTCACCTGAAAAAACTGGATTAGGTGACGTCAAAACTGAAAAAAACTAAAAAAAGGCAAAAACTACAAAAAAAACTAAAAACTAATAAAAAAAATAAAAAAGCTAAAAAACTAAAAAAACTATAAAGGTAAAAACCAATAAAAACTAAAAAAAAAACTGAAAAAACTAAAAAAAGGCAAAAACTACAAAAAAAAAACTAAAAACTAATAAAAAAAGTAAAAAAGCTAAAAAACTAAAAAAACTAAAAAAACTAAAAAAAGGTAAAAAACTAAAAAAAATAAAAAATAAAAAAAACTAAAAAAAAGGAAAAAACTGAAAAATAAGCTAAAATAAAGGTAAAAACCAATAAAAAACTAAAAAAAAAAGGAAAAAACTAATAAATGACGACACTCAAAGAGAAAGCGACCAGGACAAAAAACTAAAAAAAAAGGCAAAAACTACAAAAAAACTAAAAACTAATAAAAAAAATAAAAAAGCTAAAAAACTAAAAAAACTAAAAAAAGGTAAAAAACTAAAAAAACTAAAAACTAAAAAAAAACTAAAAAAGGTAAAAACTAAAAGAACTAAAAAAGAAAAAAATAAATGACGACACTCAAAGAGAAAGCGACCAGGACAAAAGGAATGTTCGATTAGCAATCAACAAAGCACCGGGACACAGGGAGTATAAATGACGACCAGGACACAAGTAAAAAAAAAAATTAACAAAACTAAAAAGAAGGTAAAAACTACAAAAAAACTAAAAAGAAAAAAAACTAAAAACTAATAAAAAAACTAAAAAATCTAAAAATCTAAATAAACTAAAAAAGAAAAAAAAAGGAAAAAAATAAAGGAGAAAAACAAAACTAAAAAACGAATGTATATACAGACCGGGACACCGGGATACAAATGATGACCGGGACGCGGGACACAGGGAATATAAATGACGACCGGGACACAGGGACACAACTACAACGGGGACACCGGGGGAAACAGGGGGATAACCTGACAATCTATTTATATGCAAAGACAATGGGACAGCAAAGAATGTTGTATATTCGCAAGTTTTACGTAGTTAAAACCATATATATATATATATATCTATATTCACAGGTGGGACATAGGGACACAACTACAATGGCGCGTAACTATTATGGCGCGTAACGACTTACGCGCGCGGGGGGGCTTGGGGGGGGGCGCGAAGCGCCCCCACCAACTAGGTGTTGGGGTGGCGCGAAGCGCCACCCCAACAGCTAGTATATATATAAAAATAAGTTGTCTGTGGATGTGTGGGCTTGTCTGTCGGGTGACTTCATGTTTTTGAGTTGACTTACGTCATGAAGTAAGTTGTCATCATTTTTGTTATGACGGTGACGTCAATAAAGATATTTAAGACATGCGTTCACGTAGAAATCTATTAATGTTTAATTGTAAAATGACTGATGAACTTACCATGGCAACAGCCGAGGAAGATGCTCAAAGAGTCTATGCCAACAAACTTGCTGCTGATAGAGAAAGTAAGAAAAGAAAGCGTGCCGAGGAATCAAAAGAACAGCAAGGAAACAGGTTTGAGGCTGATAGAGAAAGTAAGAAAAGAAAGCGTGCCGAGGAATCAAAAGAACAGCAAGGAAACAGGTTTGAGGCTGATAGAGAAAGAAAGAACAGAAAGCGTGCCGAGGAACTACCAGAGCAACGCGAAACCAGACTTGCTGCTAAAAGAGAAAGTGAAAAAAAAGGTGTGCCGTGGAACTACCAGAGCAACATGAAACCAGACTTGCTGCTAAAAGAGAAAGTGAAAAAAGAAGGCATGCCGAGGAACTACCAGAGCAACATGAAACCAGACTTGCTGCTAAAAAAGAAAGTGAAAAAAGAAGGCGTGCTGAGGAATCACAAGAACAGCAAGAAATCAGTCTTGCTGCTGATAGAGAAAGTAAGAAAAGGCAGCGTGCCGAGGAAGCAGAGCAACCTGAAAGTTATCGCCTGGCATTCAGGTACAGTCCAGTCGATGATTATAGCTTGAGTAGATGTGTTCAAATCGGGACTATGTCTAAAATTTGTCCCTATTGCAAGGCCTTGAAATTCAATGGTGAAACAATGGGAATGTGTTGCGCCTCAGGAAAAGTTAAACTTCCTCTATTGGCTGCCCCACCAGAGCCATTGAAGACTTTCCTTACTGGAACTACGTCAGAATCTAAGCGTTTTTTGTCACAAATCAGAAAATATAACTCATGTTTCCAAATGACGTCGTTTGGAGCCAAAATCGAAAATCCAGATCAATTTATGTCTACTTTCAAAGTAAAAGGGCAAATTTATCATAGAGCAGGGTCCCTTCTACCATTCTCAGGCGAGAATCATAAATTTTTACAATTGTACTTCATCAGTGATAGAAATTCGGAATTGAATGCACGTTGCGAAATTTCTCCCAACTTTGAAAGGACAATCGTTTCCCAATTGCAACATATTTTCCAGGAAAATAATAATTTAGTGCGTGTGTTCAAAACAGCCATCGATTTGATGCCTACTGATACGCATAAAATTGTTATTTCCGCTGACAAAACGCCTCCTGGCCAACATGTGCGTAGATACAATGCTCCAACTATCGACGAAGTGGCAATCGTTATGGTCGGTGATCAGTTTTTACCTCGAGATATTATTCTTCATAAGCGAAACGCTCAGTTGTTAAGAATTGCTGAAACTCATCGATGCTACGATGCCCTACAATATCCTATCATTTTTTGAGATGGAGCCGACGGCTATCACTTTAATATTAAATTTATGAATCCAGCCACTAACAAAGAACATCTTTTCCACGAAAATAATAATTTAGTGCGTGTGTTCAAAACAGCCATCGATTTGATGCCTACTGATACGCATAAAATTGTTATTTCCGCTGACAAAACGCCTCCTGGCCAACATGTGCGTAGATACAATGCTCCAACTATCGACGAAGTGGCAATCGTTATGGTCGGTGATCAGTTTTTACCTCGAGATATTATTCTTCATAAGCGAAACGTTCAGTTGTTAAGAATTGCTGAAACTCATCGATGCTACGATGCCCTACAATATCCTATCATTTTTTGAGATGGAGCCGACGGCTATTACTTTAATATTAAATTGATGAATCCAGCCACTAACAAAGAAATGAATAAGAAATGCAGTGCAATGCATTATTATTCCTATTGACTAATGATTCGGCAGGATGAAGAAAATTGTATTTTAAAATGCCGTCAATTGTTTCACCAATTCGTCGTTGATATGTATGCTAAAATTGAATCAGAACGTTTGCTGTGTATCCGCCTGAATCAGACCAAGCTCCGCTCTGAACAATACATTCATTTGCGAGATGCAGTTATAAATGACGGTAATACCACAAACGTTGGAAGATTAACAATTTTACCTTCGTCAAATGCTGGCAGTCCCCGTCATATGCATGAATATGCTCAAGATGCTATTGCGTATGTTCGTCTCTATGGTCGTCAAGATTTATTTATTACATTTACATGTAATCAATCTTGGGACGAAATACTGCAGCTTTTACTTCAAGGACAATCGGCAGTTCATAGACATGACATTACGGCCCGTGTCTTCGAGCAAAAGTTGAAATCACTGATAAACTACATAGTAAATTTTGAAGTACTTGGGTCAGTGCGATGCTGGATGTACTCAGTGGAATGGCAAAAACGAGGTTTGGCACACGCACATATACTAATCTGGCTACATAAAAAAATTACTTCGAACGAAATTGATGATGTGATTTCCGCTGAAATACCTGATGAAAATGTCGATAAGGGGTTACATGATATTATTGTAAAAAATATGATAAGTGGACCTTGCGGTGCACTGAACGAAAATTCACCATGCATGGCCAAAGGAAGGTGCACAAAGCAATAACCTCGACTTTTAGTATCCAACACAATTACTGGCAATGATGGTTACCCACAATATAGAAGAAGATCTACTGAAGATGGCGGTAAAACAGCAATAATAAAGAAGCGTAACGGTACCACCATCGGAGTAGATAACCAGTGGGTTGCTCCATATTCCCCATTATTATAAAAAAAATTTAATGCACACATAAACGTTGAATACTATAACTCCGTAAAGGCAATCAAAAACATATGTAAATACGTCAACAAAGGCAGTGACATGGCAGTTTTTGACTTGCAGCCCAAAATCAAAGATATCGACGAAATCGTACAATATCAGGCTGGAATATACAGATTTTTCATGTTATTATTACCAACCTGCGTCAGGTGGTTTGGTGCTGTGGGGAGTAGTTAGTAGTAGTATAAGTAGTTATTTACTAATACAACTAAGAAAAGCAAACGCAAGAATCTTTCCAAAAAAGTTTTATTCTATTTGTTATTATCTTTGAAAAAAACGTGTCTTGTCAAGTTTTAAGCTACTTTATAGCACATTAAACATGACTATTATGGGTAAGGGGAATCAAATTTTAAGTCAATCTGTGGTAATAAGTTTCACATCAAGTAAGGTTTATAAGGCTATCAAGGTTGTTGAGATAGCTGATGTGAACTTAGTAAAGAACAACCAACAGTCTATAGTATGTGAAAGCTAACACAATACAAGTTAACACCAGCATCTATTGACTAGTTGCTTTTCAGCAACTAAAAAGCTAAATAATGAAAAAAATTAAAAATAAAAAAACAAAAAAAGAAAAGAACCAAAAAAAGAAGAAACAAAAAAAGAAAAAAGAAACTTAAAAAACTAAAAAGAGAAAAATTAAAAAATTAAAAAAGGAAAAACTAAAAAAGACAAAAAGACAAAATCTGAAGAAAAACAAAAAAAATAAAAAAGAAGAAACTAAAAAGAAAAAAAAATAAAAAGAAGAAAATTAAAAAACCTAAATTAAAAACTAAAAAAGGAAAAAATTAAAAAAAGAAGAAAATGAAAATAAGAAAAAACTAAAAATGAAAAAAAAGAAAAAATTAAAAAAAATCTAAGAAAAAAGGAAAAACTGAAAAAGAAAAAAAAATTGAAAAAAGTAAAAAAAGACAAAAATTAAAGAAAAAGAAAAAAAGGAAAAAGAAAAAACTAAAAACAGAAAAAAACTAAAAAGAACTATACATGATACCATATTTAACATGACGTAAAAAATTAAAATTAAAAAAAAACTAATAAAAAGGAAAAACTGAAAAAAAATATAAATTTATATTTGACATCATGTTCAATATGACGTCAAAAATAAATAAATAGAAAAAAGCAAAATAATCAAAGAAAAAAACTTAAAAAAGGAAAAAATCTAAAGATGACGTCATATTCCATATGACGTAAAACAAAAACAAAAAGTAAATAGAAAAAATTGAAAAAAGAAAAACTAAAAAAGACAAAAAGACAAAATCTGAAGAAAAAAAAGGAAAAAAGAAGAAACTAAATAGAAAAAAGATTAAACAAAAGAAAATAAAAAAACCTAAATTAATTTAAAAGCTAAAAACTACTAAAAAAAGAAAAAAACGACGCATATGACATATGACAAATAAAGAAGAAACAGAAAACTAAAAAAAGAAAAAAGATAAAAAGGCAAAAAACTAAAAAGAATTAAAAAAAACTAAAAAACTAAAAAAGCTAAAAATGTCAAAAACTAAAAAACTAAAAAAAGAAAAAAAACTAAAAAAAGAAATACCTATCTGTTATATCTCGAATAATACTGCATTGCACTGCATTTCTTATTCATTTCTTTGTTAGTGACTGGATTCATCAATTTAATATTAAAGTGATAGCCGTCGGCTCCATCCCAAAAAATGATAGAATATTGTAGGGCATCGTAGCATCGATGAGTTTCAGCAATTCTTACCAACTGAGCGTTTCGCTTATGAAGAATAATATCTCGAGGTAAAAACTGATCACCGACCATAACGATTGCCACTTCGTCGATAGTTGGAGCATTGTATCTACACACATAATGGCCAGGAGGCGTTTTGTCAGCGGAAATAACAATATTATGCGTATCAGTAGGCATCAAATCGATGGCTGTTTTGAATAGACGCACTAAATGATTATTTTCTTGAAAAAGATGTTGCAATTGGGAAACGATTGTCCTTTCAACGTTGGGAGAAATTTCACAACGTGCATTCAATTCAGAATTTCTATCACTGATGAAATACAATTGTAAAAATGTATGATTCTTACCTGAGAATGGCAGAAGGGACCCTGCTCTAAGATAAATTTGCCCTTTTACTTTGAAAGTAGGCATAAATTGATCTGGGTTTTCGATTTGGGCACCAAACGACGTCACTTGGAAACATGAGTTATATTTTCTGATCTGTGATAAAATACGTATAGATTCTGACGTAGTTCCAGTAAGCAAAGTCTTCAATGGCTCTGTTGGTGCAACCAATAGAGGAAGTTTAACTTTTCCTGAGGTGCAACACATTCCCATTGTTTCACCATTGAATTTCAAGGCCTTGCAATAGGGACAAATTTTAGACATAGTCCCGATTTGAACACATCTACTCAAGCTATAATCATCGACTCGGCTGTACCTGAATGCCAGGAGATAATTTTCAGGTTGCTCTTGTGATTCCTCGGCACGCTTTCTTTTCTTACTTTATCTATCAGCCGCAAGCCTGTTTTTTTTGCCGTTTTTGTGATTCCTTGGCACGCCTTCTTTTTTCACTTTATCTTTTAGCAGCAAGTCTGGTTTTGCGTTGCTCTTGTGATTCCTCAGCACGCTTTCTGTTCTTACTATCTGTATCAGCTGCAAGCCTGTTTTCTTGCTTTTCTTGTGATATATATATATATATATATATATATATATATATATATATATATATATATATATATATATATATATATATATATACCAGCTGTTGGGGTGGCACTTCGCGCCACCCCAGCACCTAGTTGGTGGGGGCGCTTCACGCACCCCCAGGCCCCCCCCACGCGTAAGTTGTTACGCGCCATATAATTAACAATTAACTGCGTAAAACTTGCGAATATACAAGATTCTTCGCTGTCCAATTGTCGCTGCATATAAATAGATTGTCAAGTTTACCGACATTTGAACATGCAACATACAATTGTCCATGGAAAAACAATCAGTATTAAGATCTATACCACATTTTTCTAATGATTGACCCTGAGCTTTGTTGATGGTGATTGCAAATAATAATCGAATTGGGAATTGCAATCTTTTAAATTGAAAAGGCAGATCCGTTGGAATCATGGGATTGCGAGGAATAACAACAGCTTCACCCTCAAAAGGCCTGTCAAGATTGTGGCCTCTATTACGTTTTCCATTGTTTTTTTTACGGCAAGTCGCGTGCCATTGCAAAGCTTTGGCGGGTTGATATTTCTTAACAGTATTATTTGTACGCCTATTTTTAGTTGTAGCACGTGTGGTGGAAACTCTGAAAGATCCACGGAATTTAAAAATTCAGATGGATAATTTACCGCCTCATTTGGTTCCAAAACTGTCGACTGACCTGTAAAGGACTGCCTGGTCTCGAATCTTGGTCAAAACAATATTGCTGATTTCGTGGACGTTTATATTTTTGGGTGCAAGAATCGCTGTTTCACTTAGCCATTTATTATTTTATAATTGCTTAGAATATTCGGAAATACTTTTTCAATTAATTTATTTTTAGACGTCACTAAATTACAAAATTCAGCAGGTAGATGTATACGTCCTGAAATTGAGTCTGCTGGGAGCTTTCCGTTTCCAATTGCCAGCAATTGATCTGAAAATGTTTGACCAGAGTCATCGTTTTGCAATCGAACACGCATATTTGTAGTTAATTATAATGTTTTTACGTGTGCCCATAAATTATAATTTTTCAGGCAAGCATTCATTTCGTCTGCAGGGGTTCATCTAGGTATTATAAGTAATGTTTGCCTGAAATCTCCCGCAAGCAATATTAATGTGCTGCCAAAGGGTTTCAAATTCCCTCGCAAATCTTTCAAACATTGATACAGAGCCTCGAGCGATTTTTTGTTTGCCATTGTGCACTCGTCCCAAATAATAAGTTTGCATTGCTGCAATACTTGTACCCATCCCAGATGATTTGGAAATATTGCACGTGAGAGTTTCTGTAGAATGCAAATTCAGAGGCAATTTCAAAGCGGAATGAGCAGTTCTTCCATTAGGCAGCAACGTTGCGGCTATTCTGGACGACGCAATTGCCAACGCTATATCATTTTTTGATCGAATTGATGCCAGAATCAGTTTTATCACAAACGTTTTACCAGTACCTCCTGGCGCATCCAAAAAGAAAATTTCTCCAACGTTGTTATCGACACAATTATCGTATCATAATGCATAATCGTATCATAAATGTCTTTTTGTTCCGAAGTTAACTTGTAAATGTTGTTTTTTACATACGACAATAGATCACTCGTACTGTTACTTTGTTCACGATCTAATTCTACACATATCGAAACAGCAGCGGTACGATTAGCTGAAGGCATTCCCAAACCCTGAAGAGGTTTGTTTGCCAAACATACGCAAAAATCTTCTATAATAACTAAAATGTAGTTATAAATTTCTGATGTAAAATCAAAAGTCATATCTGATGTCTCTAACCGTTTTCGATGGAGTATATCTTCGAACATTTTTGATTTATATTTTTCTCATAACTCTGTAGGAGCTGATGGAGAGCAAGTTGATAGTATGATGCCAAACAATGCACGAATTTGACTTGGAGTTGACGTTTCGCACGCGTCATTGAGGCAGTTATCCCAGTGTTGGTCATTCTCCAATAAATTCAGAGCTTGGCATGTACTACGGTAAGTGTCATGATATTACAGTTTACAGTTCTCAAATACACAAAGGACGTCGGACCGGGTACATTCACCAAAAGCAGGCGTAGAAAGAAGCATTCATGTTGATTGGGGTGAACGGTGTAGAGTCTTCTTATCGTGGTATCTTTGAAGATGGTAGGTTGGCCGTCGACTGACTTACCCTGTTTTTGAGGTTCAAATACTTTATTTTTAGTTTTCAACGTGTAATAGGAAGGCACTTCAGTATACAGCAGTTTTTTTGCAAAAGAATCATTTTTGCATAGCGAAAAGAAAGCAGATAACTTTATATCCGGTGGACTTCAGGCTATTTGTTGCACGCTGAATTCCGAAAAATAAACACCTTAACCATTCTGTAAATGTACCGCTAAGTGAACAACAGCTGGACTACGTTCATGTATCGGAAATGAAAGAATTCACCAAACAGCTTCATTACTGCTTATGTATCTTCCAAACTGATATTGTACGATTTCGTCGATATCTTTGATTTCGGACTGCAAGCCAAAAACTGCCATGTCACTGCCTTTGTTGACATATTTACATATGTATTTGATTGCCTTTACAGAGTTACAGTATTCGACGTTTATGTGTGCATTAAATGTTTTTGATAATAATGGGAAATATGGAACAACCCACTGGTTATCTACTTCGATGGTGGTACCGTTACGCTTCTTTTATATTGCTGTTTTACCGCCATCTTCAGTAGATCTTCTTCTATATTGTGGGTAACCATCATTGCCAGTAATTGTGTTGGATACTAAAAGTCGAGGATATTGCTTTATGCACCTTTCTTTTGGCGATGCATGGTGGATTTTCATTCAGTGCACCGCAAGGTCCATGTATCATATTTTGTACAACAATATCATATAACCCCTTATCAACATTTTCATCAGGTATTTCAGTGGAAATCACATCATCAATTTCGTTACAAGTAATTTTATTATGTAGCCAGATTAGTATATGTGCATGTGGCAAACTTCGTTTTTTCCATTCCACTGAGTACATCCAGCATCGCACTGACCCAAACACTTCAAGTTTTACTATATAGTTTATCAGTGATTTCAACTTTTGCCGGAAGACACGGGCCGTAATGTCATGCCTATGAAACGCCGATTGTCCTTGAAGTAAAAGCTGCTGTATCTCGTCCCAAGATTTATTACATGTAAATGTCATAAATAAATCCGGACGACCATAGAGACGAACATACGCAATAGCATCTTAAGCATATTTATGCATATGACGGGGACTGCCTGCATATGACGAAGGTAAAATCGTTAATCTTCCAACGTTTGTGGTATTACCGTCATATACACCTGCATCTCGCAAATGAATGTATTGTTCAGAGCGGAGCTTGGTCTGAATTAGACGGATATATAGCAAACGTTCTGATTCAATTTTTGTATACATATCATCGACATATTGGTGAAACAATTGACGGCATTTTAAAATATAATTGTCTTCATCCTGCTGAATCATTAGTCTATAGGAATAGTTATTCATTGCGCTGCATTTCTTATCTGTTTGCTTATTGTTGGATGGATCTATCAATTTATTATTAAAGTGATAGCCGTCGGCTCCATCTAAAAAAATGATAGGATATTGTTGGGCATCGCGGCATCGATGAGTTTAAGCAATTCTTACCAACTGAGCGTTTCGCTTATGAAGAATAACATCTCGAAGTAGAAACTGATCAGTGACCATAATGATTGCCACTTCGTCGATAGTTGGAGCATTGTTTTTACGCCCATGTTCACCAGTAGGTGTGTTGTCAGCGGAAGCAACAATTTTATTTGCAACAGTATGCATCAAATCGATTGCTGTTTTGAACAGGTGCACTAAATCATTATTTTCGTGGAAAAGATGTTGCAATTGGGAAACGATAGTCCTTTCAACGTCGGGAGAAATTTCGCAACGTTTTTTTTCAATTGAGAATTGCTATTACTGATGAAGTGCAGTTGTAAAAACTTATGGTTCTCACCTGAGAATGGTAGAAGAGACCCTGCTCTCTGATAAATTTTCCCTCTTACTTTGAAAGCAGGCATAATTTGATCATGATTTTCGATTTGGGCACCAAACGACGTCATTTGGACCTCTGATTTATATGATTTATCTGATATATTCAAAACAGCCATCGATTTGATGCCTACTGATACGCATAAAATTGTTATTTCCGCTGACAAAACGCCTCCTGGCCAACATGTGCGTAGATACAATGCTCCAACTATCGACGAAGTGGCAATCGTTATGGTCGGTGATCAGTTTCCTTGCAACAGTAAGATTTGAACCTGAATACCTATGCTTTTAACATAAGGTCTAATCCAATTTACTATCACAAGGTATTTATAATTATGTACAATCTTGTTTATGATTTTTCATGTTATTATTACCAACCTGCGTCAGGTGGCTTGGTGCTGTGGTGAGTAGTTAGTCGTAGTAGAAGTAGTTATTTACTAATACAACTAAGAAAAGCCATAAGTTTTATTCTATTTGTTATTATCTTTGAAAAAACGTGTCTTGTCAAGTTTTAAGCTACTTTATAGCACATTAAACATGACTATTATGGGTAAGGGGAATCAAAGTTTAAGTCAATCTGTTGAAATAAGTTTCACATCAAGTAAGGTTTATAAGGCTATCAAGGTTGCTGAGATAGCTGATGTGAACTTAGTAAAGGACAACCAACAGTCTATTGTAAGTGAAAGTTAACACAATACAAGTTAAGACCAGCATCTATTGACTAGTTGCTTTTCAGCAACTAAAAAACTAAATAATGAAAAAAATTAAATATAAAAAAACAAAAAAAGAAAAAAGAAAAGAACTAAAAAAAGAAGAAACTAAAAAAGAAAAAGAAACTAAAAAACAAAAGAGTAAAATTAAAAAAATAAAAAAGGAAAAACTAAAAAACAAAGACAAAATCTGAAGAAAAATAAAAAAAATAAAAAAGAAGAAACTAAAAAGAAAAAAAAATTAAAAAGAAGAAAATTAAAAAACCTAAATTAGTTAAAAAGATAAAAATTACCAAAAAAAGAAAAAAAAACTAAAAAGGGAAAAAAATTAAAAAAGGAGAAACTTAAAATAAGAAAAAAAATAAAAATGAAAAAACAGAAAAAAATTAAAAAATCTAAGAAAAAAGGAAAAACTAAAAAATGAAAAAAGTAAAAAAAGACAAAAATTAAAGAAAAAGAAAAAAGGAAAAAGAAAAAACTAAAAACAGAAAAAAAATAAAAAAGAACTATACATGACACCATAACTAACATGACATAAAAATTTAAAATTAAAAAAACTATATAAATTTATATTTGACATCATGTTCAATATGACGTCAAAAATAAATAAATAGAAAAAAGCAAAATAATCAAAGAAATAAAAATAAAAAAAGGAAAAAATTTAAAGATGATGTCATATTCCATATGACGTAAAACAAAAACAAAATAGAAAAAATTGAAAAAAGAAAAACTAAAAAAGACAAAGACATAATCTGAAGAAAAAAAGGAAAAAAAAGAAGAAACTAAATACAAAAAAGATTAAACAGAAGAAAATTAAAAACCTAAATTAATTTAAAAGCTAAAAATTACTAAAAAAAGAAAAAAACGACGCATATGACATATGAAAAATAAAGAAGAAACAGAAAACTAAAAAAAGAAAAACAAGAGGAAAAGGTAAAAAACTAAAAAGAATTAAAAAAACTAAAAAACTAAAAAAGCTAAAATTGTCAAAAAACTAAAAAACAAAAAAAAGAAAAAAAACTAAAAAAAGAAAAACCTATCTGTTATCTCGAATAATAATGCATTGCACTGCATTTCTTATTCATTTCTTTGTTAGTGACTGGATTCATCAATTTAATATTAAAGTGATAGCCGTCGGCACCATAACAAAAAATGATAGAATATTGTAGGGCATCTTAGCATCGATGAGTTTCAACAATTCTTACCAACAGAGCGTTTTGCTTATGAAGAATAATATCTCGAAGTAAAAACTGATCACCGACCATAACGATTGCCACTTCGTCGATAGTTGGAGCATTGTATCTACGCAAATGTTGGCCAGGAGGCGTTTTGTCAGCGGAAATAACAATTTAAAGGGTATCAGTAGGCATCAAATCGATGGCTATTTTGAACAGACGCACTAAATTATTATTTTCGTGGAAAAGATGTTGCGATTGGGAAACGATTGTCCTTTCAACGTTGGGAGAAATTTCAAAACGTGCATTCAATTCAGAATTTCTATCACTGATGAAGTACAATTGTAAAAATTTATGATTCTTACCTGAGAATGGTAGAAGGGACTCTGCTCTAAGATAAATTTGCCCTTTTACTTTGAAAGTAGGCATAAATTGATTTGGGTTTTCAATTTGGGCACCAAACGACGTCACTTGGAAACATGAGTTACATTTTCTGATCTGTGATAAAAAACGCATAGATTCTGACGTAGTTCCAGTAAGCAAAGTCTTCAATGGCTCCGGTGGTGCAGCCAATAGAGGAAGTTTAACTTTTCCTTAGGCACAACCTATTCCGATTATTTCACCATTGAATTTCAAGGCCTTGCAATAGGGACAAATTTTAGACATAGTCCCGATTTGAACACATCTACTCAAGCTATAATCATCGACTCGGCTGTACCTGAATGCCAGGCGATAATTTTCAGGTTGCTTTTGTGATTCCTCGGTACACTTTCTTTTCTTACTTTCTCTATCAGCCGCAAACCTATTTTCTTGCTGATCTTGTGATTCCTCGGCACGCCTTCTTTTTTCACTTTATCTTTTAGCAGCAAGTCTGGTTTCGCGTTGCTCTTGTGATTCCTCGGCACGCTTTCTGTTCTTACTTTCTGTATCAGCCGCAAGCCTGTTTTCTTGCTGTTCTTGCGATATATATATATATATATATATATATATATATATATATATATATATATATATATATACTAGCTGTTGGGGTGGCGCTTCGCGCCACCCCAACACCTAGTTGGTGGGGGCGCTTCGCGCCCCCCCCAAGCCCCCCCGCGCGCGTAAGTCGTTACGCGCCATAATAGTTACGCGCCATTGTAGTTGTGTCCCTATGTCCCACCTGTGAATATAGATATATATATATATATATGGTTTTAACTACGTAAAACTTGCGAATATACAACATTCTTTGCTGTCCCATTGTCTTTGCATATAAATAGATTGTCAGGTTATCCCCCTGTTTCCCCCGGTGTCCCCGTTGTAGTTGTGTCCCTGTGTCCCGGTCGTCATTTATATTCCCTGTGTCCCGGGTCCCGGTCATCATTTGTATCCCGGTGTCCCGGTCTGTATATACATTCGTTTTTTAGTTTTGTTTTTCTCCTTTATTTTTTTCCTTTTTTTTTCTTTTTTAGCTTATTTAGATTTTTAGATTTTTTAGTTTTTTTTATTAGTTTTTAGTTTTTATTTCTTTTTAGTTTTTTTGTCCCGGTCGTCATTTATATCCCCCTGTTTCCCCCGGTGTCCCCGTTGTAGTTGTGTCCCTGTGTCCCGGTCGTTATTTATTTTTTAGTTTTTTACCTTTTTTTAGTTTTTTTAGTTTTTTAGCTTTTTTATTTTTTTTATTAGTTTTTAGTTTTTTTGTAGTTTTTGCCTTTTTTTTAGTTTTTTTAGTTTTTTAGCTTTTTTATTAGTTTTTAGTTTTTTTGTAGTTTTTGCCTTTTTTTAGTTTTTTTAGTTTTTTAGCTTTTTTATTTTTTTTATTAGTTTTTAGTTTTTTTTGTAGTTTTTGCCTTTTTTTAGTTTTTTCAGTTTTGACGTCACCTGATCCAGTTTTTTCAGGTGACGTCACCTGATCCACGATCCACAGATCCACAGACAACTTATTTTTATATATATAGATAGTTTTTTTTTTTTTACTTATGTCCTGGTCGTCATTTATACTCCCTGTGTCCCGGTGCTTTGTTGATTGCTAATCGAACATTCCTTTTGTCCTGGTCGCTTTCTCTTTGAGTGTCGTCATTTATTAGTTTTTTCCTTTTTTTTTTTAGTTTTTTATTGGTTTTTACCTTTATTTTAGCTTATTTTTCAGTTTTTTCCTTTTTTTTAGTTTTTTTTTATTTTTTATTTTTTTTAGTTTTTTACCTTTTTTTAGTTTTTTTAGTTTTTTTAGTTTTTTTAGTTTTTTTAGTTTTTTTAGTTTTTTAGCTTTTTTACTTTTTTTATTAGTTTTTAGTTTTTTTTGTAGTTTTTGCCTTTTTTTAGTTTTTTCAGTTTTTTTTTTAGTTTTTTATTGGTTTTTACCTTTATAGTTTTTTTAGTTTTTTAGCTTTTTTATTTTTTTTATTAGTTTTTAGTTTTTTTTGTAGTTTTTGCCTTTTTTTAGTTTTTTCAGTTTTGACGTCACCTGATCCAGTTTTTTCAGGTGACGTCACCTGACACATCCATCCATCCATCCATCCACAGACAACTTATTTTTATATATATAGAAGATATATATATATATATATATATATATATATATTATATATATATATATATATATATATATATATATATATATATATATATATATATATATATATATATATACATATATATATATATATATATATATATATATATATATATATATATATATATATATATATATATATATATATATATATATATATATATATATATATATATATATCTATATATATAAAAATAAGTTGTCTGTGGATGTGTGGGCTTGTCTGTCGGGTGACGTCATGTTTGTGAGTTGACTTACGTCATGAAGTAAGTTGTCATCATTTTTGTTATGACGGTGACGTCATTAAAGATATTTAAGACATGCGTTCACGTAGAAATCTATCAATGTTTAACTGTAAAATGACTGATGAACTTACCATGGCAACAGCCGAGGAAGATGCTCAAAGAGTCTATGCCAAAAAACTTGCTGCTGATAGAGAAAGTAAGAAAAGAAAGCGTGCCGAGGAATCAAAAGAACAGCAAGGAAACAGGCTTGAGGCTGATAGAGAAAGTAAGAAAAGAAAGCCTGCCGAGGAATCAAAAGAACAGCAAGGAAACAGGCTTGAGGCTGATAGAGAAAGAAAGAACAGAAAGCGTGCCGAGGAACTACCAGAGCAACGCGAAACCAGACTTTCTGCTACAAGAGAAAGTGAAAAAAAAGGCGTGCCGTGGAACTACCAGAGCAACATGAAACCAGACTTGCTGCTAAAAGAGAAAGTGAAAAAACAAGGCATGCCGAGGAACTACCAGAGCAACATGAAACCAGACTTGCTGCTAAAAAAGAAAGTGAAAAAAGAAGGCGTGCTGAGGAATCACAAGAACAGCAAGAAATCAGTCTTGCTGCTGATAGAGAAAGTAAGAAAAGGCAGCGTGCCGAGGAATCAGAGCAACCTGAAAGTTATCGCCTGACATTCAGGTACAGTCCAGCCGATGATTATAGCTTGAGTAGATGTGTTCAAATCGAGACTATGTCTATGTCCTTGAAATTCAGACTATGTCCTTGAAATTCAATGGTGAAACAATGGGAATGTGTTGCGCCTCAGGAAAAGTTAAACTTCCTCTATTGGCTGCACCACCAGAGCCATTGAATACTTTCCTTACTGGAACTACGTCAGAATCTAAGCGTTTTTTGTTACAAATCAGAAAATATAATTCATGTTTCCAAATGACGTCGTTTGGAGCCAAAATCGAAAATCCAGATCAATTTATGTCTACTTTCAAAGTAAAAGGGCAAATTTATCATAGAGCAGGGTCCCTTCTACCATTCTCAGGCGAGAATCATAAATTTTTACAATTGTACTTCATCAGTGATAGAAAATCTGAATTGAATGCACGTTGCGAAATTTCTCCCAACTTTGAAAGGACAATCGTTTCGCAATTGCAACATCTTTTCTAAGAAAATAATAATTTAGTGCGTGTGTTCAAAACAGCAATCGATTTGATGCCTACTGATACGCATAAAATTGTTATTTCCGCTGACAAAACGCCTCCTGGCCAACATGTGCGTAGATACAATGCTCCAACTATCGACAAAGTGGCAATCGTTATGGTCGGTGATCAGTTTTTACCTCGAGATATTATTCTTCATAAGCGAAACGCTCAATTGTTAAGAATTGCTGAAACTCATCGATGCTACGATGCCCTACAATATCCTATCATTTTTTGAGATGGAGCCGACGGCTATCACTTTAATATTAAATTGATGAATCCAGCCACTAACAAAGAAATGAATAAGAGATACAGTGCAATGCATTATTATTCCTATTGACTAATGATTCGGCAGGATGAAGAAAATTATATTTTAAAATGCCGTCAATTGTTTCACCAATTCGTCGTTGATATATATGCTAAAATTGAATCAGAACGTTTGCTGTATATCCGCCTGAATCAGACCAAGCTCCGCTCTGAACAATACATTCATTTATGAGATGCAGTTATAAATGACGGTAATACCACAAACGTTGGAAGATTAACAATTTTACCTTCGTCAAATGCTGGCAGTCCCCGTCATATGCATGAATATGCTCAAGATGCTATTGTGTATGTTCGTCTCTATGGTCGTCCAGATTTATTTATTACATTTACATGTAATCAATCTTGGGACGAGATACTGCAGCTTTTACTTCAAGGACAATCGGCAGTTCATAGACATGACATTACGGCCCGTGTCTTCGGGCAAAAGTTGAAATCACTGATAAACTACATAGTAAATTTTGAAGTGTTTGGGTCAGTGCGATGCTGGATGTACTAAGTGGAATGGCAAAAACGAGGTTTGGCACACGCACATATACTAATCTGGCTACATAAAAATATTATTTTTATGATATTTTTGTAATAATATTTAATATTATTAATATAAAATAATAATATTTTGTATTATTATGATATTATTGTAAAAAATATGATACATGGACCTTGCGGTGCACTGAACGAAAATTCACCATGCATGGCCAAAGGAAGGTGCACAAAGCAATAACCTCGACTTTTTGTATCCAACACAATTACTGGCAATGATGGTTACCCACAATATAGAAGAAGATCTACTGAAGATGGCGGTAAAACAGCAATAATAAAGAAGCGTAACGGTACCACCATCGGAGTAGATAACCAGTGGGTTGCTCCATATTCCCCATTATTATCAAAAACATTTAATGCAAACATAAACGTTGAATACTGTAACTCCGTAAAGGCAATCAAATACATATGTAAATACGTCAACAAAGGCAGTGACATGGCAGTTTGAAGAATGATATCTCGAGGTAAAAACTGATCACCGACCATAACGATTGCCACTTCGTCGATAGTTGGTTCATTGTATCTAGGCACATAATGGCCAGGAGGCGTTTTGTTAGCGGAAATAACAATATTATACGTATCAGTAGGCATCAAATCGATGGCTGTTTTGAACAGACGCACTAAATTATTATTTTCGTGGAAAAGATGTTGCGATTGGGAAACGATTGTCCTTTCAACGTTGGGAGAAATTTCACAACGTGCATTCAATTCAGAATTTCTATCACTGATGAAATACAATTGTAAAAATGTATGATTCTTACCTGAGAATGGTAGAAGGGACCCTGCTCTAAGATAAATTTGCCCTTTTACTTTGAAAGTAGGCATAAATTGATCTGGGTTTTCGATTTGGGCACCAAACGACGTCACTTGGAAACATGAGTAATATTTTCTGATCTGTGATAAAATACGCAGAGATTCTGACGTAGTTCCAGTAAGCAAAGTCTTCAATGGCTCTGTTGGTGCAACCAATAGAGGAAGTTTAACTTTTCCTGAGGTGCAACACATTCCCATTGTTTCACCATTGAATTTCAAGGCCTTGCAATAGGGACAAATTTTAGACATAGTCCCGATTTGAACACATCTACTCAAGCTATAATCATCGACTCGGCTTTACCTGAATGCCAGGAGATAATTTTCAGGTTGCTCTTGTGATTCCTCGGCACGCTTCTTTTCTTACTTTCTCTATCAGCCGCAAGCCTGTTTTTTTTGCCGTTTTTGCGATTCCTCGGCACGCCTTTTTTTTCACTTTATCTTTTAGCAGCAAATCTGGTTTCGCGTTGCTCTTGTGATTCCTCAGCACGCTTTCTGTTCTTACTTTCTGTATCAGCTGCAAGCCTGTTTTCTTGCTGTTCTTGTGATATATATATATATATCTATATATATAAAAATAAGTTGTCTGTGTGTGGATCTGTGGATCAGGTGACGTCATGTTTGTCCGCATATGACGTCTGAATTATTTCACACTAATACAAAAGAAGAAAAAAACTAAAAAAGGTAAAAACTACAAAAAAAACTAAAAAGAAAAAAAAACTAAAAAAGCTAAAAAACTAAAAAAACTAAAAAAAGGTAAAAATCTAATAACTAAAAAAAAACTGAAAAAAATAAAAAAAGGCAAAAACTACAAAAAAAAATAAAAACTAATAAAAAAACTAAAAAAGCTAAAAAACTAAAAAAACTAAAAAAAAACAAAAAAAAGGAAAAAAACTAAAAAAAACTAAAAACTAAAAAAGAAAAAAACTAAAAAAAAAGGAAAAAACTGAAAAATAAAAGAGAAAAAGAAAACTAAAAAAATATGAATAAATATATATATAAATAAGTTGTTTGTGGGTTATGTCTGTCTGTCGAGTGACGTCGTGTTTGTCCGCATATGACGTCTGAATTATTTCACACTAATACAAAAGAAGAAGAAAAACTAAAAAAGGTAAAAACTACAAAAAAAACTAAAAAGAAAAAAAACTAAAAAAGCTAAAAAACTAAAAAAACTAAAAAAAGGTAAAAAACTAAAAACTAAAAAAAACTGAAAAAACTAAAAAAGGCAAAAACTAAAAAAAAACTAAAAACTAATAAAAAAACTAAAAAAGCTAAAAAACTAAAAAAACTAAAAAAACTAAAAAAAGGTAAAAAACAAAAAAAAACTAAAAACTAAAAAAGAAAAAACTAAAAAAAGGAAAAAACTGAAAAATAAGAGAAAAAGAAAACTAAAAAAATATTAATAAATATAAAAAATATAAATATAGATATAATATAAATTAGCAATCAACAAAGCACCGAGACACAAATGACGACCGGGACACAGGGAGTATAAATGACGACCAGGACATAAGTAAAAAAAAAAACTAAAAAAACTAAAAAAATGGTAAAAACTACAAAAAAACTAAAAACTAATAAAAAAACTAAAAAATCTAAAAATCTAAATAAACTAAAAAAGAAAAAAAAGAAAAAAGGAAAAAAATAAAGGAGAAAAACAAAACTAAAAAACGAATGTATATACAGACCGGGACACCGGGATACAAATGACGCCCGGGACACAGGGAATATAAATGACGACCGGGACACAGGGACACAACTACAATGGGGACGCCGGGGGGCACAGGGGGATATAAATGACGACCGGGACACCGGGACACAAGGAATATAAATGACGCCCGGGACACTCAAAGAGAAATCACAGACTGGAAAACCGGGACACAAATGACGACCGGGACAAAGGGAATATAAATGACGACCGGGACACAGGGACATAACTACAAAGGGGACGCCGGGGTGCACAGGGGGATATATAAATGACGATGGCGAATCAGGGAATGGTCGATTAGCAATCACCATCAACAAAGCTCAAGGGCAATCATTAGAATCATGAGGTATAGATCTGAATACGGATTGTTTTCCCATGGACCATTATATGTTGCATGTTCAAGAGTCGGTAAACCTGAAAATCTATTTATATGCACAGACAATGGGACAGCAAAGAATGTTGTATATTCGCAAGTTTTACGTAGTTAAAAACATATATATATATATATATATATATATATATATATATATATATATATATATATATATATATATATATATATATATATATATATATATATATATATATATATATATATATATATATATATATCTATCTATATTCACAGGTGGGACATAGGGACACAACTACAATGGCGCGTAACTAATATGGCGCGTAACGACTTACGCGCGCGGGGGGGCTTGGGGGGGCGCGAAGCGCCCCCACCAACTAGGTGTTGGGGTGGCGCGAAGCGCCACCCCAACAGCTAGTATATATATATATATATATATATATATATATATATATATATATATATATATATATATATATATATATATATACTAGCTGCTGGGGTTGCGCTTCGCGCCACACCAGCACCTAGTTGGTGGGGGCGCTTCGCGCACCCCCAGGCCCCCCCGCGCATAAGTCGTTACGCGCCATATAATTAACAATTAACTGCGTAAAACTTGCGAATATACAAGATTCTTCGCTGTCCAATTGTCGCTGCATATAAATAGATTGTCAGGTTTACCGACCTTCGAACATGCAACGTACAATTGTCCATGGAAAAACAATCAGTATTAAGATCTATACCACATTTTTCTAATGATTGACCTTGAGCTTTGTTGATGGTGATTGCAAATAATAATCGAATTGGGATTGGCAATCTTTTAAATTGAAAAGGCAGATCCGTTGGAATCATGGGAATGCGAGGAATAACAACAGCTTCACCCTCAAAAGGCCCTGTCAAGATTGTGGCCTCTATTACGTTTTCCATTGTTTTTTTTTACGGCAAGTCGCGTGCCATTGCAAAGCATTGGTGGGTTGATATTTCTTAACAGTATTATTTGTACGCCTATTTTTAGTTGTAGTACGTGTGGTGGAAACTCTGAAAGATCCACGGAATTTAAAAATTCAAATTGATAATTTGCCGCCTCATTTGGTTCCAAAACTGTCGACTGACTTGTAAAGGACTGCCTGGTCTCGAATCTTGATCAAAACAATATTGTTGATTTCGTGGACGTTTATATTTTTGGGTGCAAGAATCTCTCTTTCACTTAGCCATTTATTATTTTATAATTGTTTAGAATATTTGGAAATACTTTTTCAATCAATTTATTTTTAGACGTCACTAAATTACAAAATTCAGCAGGTAGATGTATACGTCCTGAAATTGAGTCTGCTGGGAGCTTTCCGTTTCCAATTGCCAGCAATTGATCTGAAAATGTTTGACCAGAGTCATCGTTTTGCAATCGAACACGCATATTTGTAGTTAATTTTAATGTTTTTACGTGTGCCCATAAATTATAATTTTTCAGGCAAGCATTCATTTCGTCTGCAGGGGTTGATCTAGGTATTATAAGTAATGTTTGCCTGAAATCTCCCACAAGCAATATTAATGTGCTGCCAAAGGGTTTCGAATTCCCTCGCAAATCTTTCATACATTGATACAGAGCCTCGAGCGATTTTT
The DNA here is from genome assembly GCF_032884065.1 of Artemia franciscana. Classification (NCBI taxonomy): domain Eukaryota; kingdom Metazoa; phylum Arthropoda; class Branchiopoda; order Anostraca; family Artemiidae; genus Artemia; species Artemia franciscana. The sequence goes on from NW_027062688.1 coordinate 30,105, forward strand.
TGTTTGCCATTGTGCACTCGTCCCAAATAATAAGTTTGCATTGCTGCAATACTTGTTCCCATCCCAGATGATTTGGAAATATTGCACGTGGGAGTTTCTGTAGAATGCAAATTCAGAGGCAATTTCAAAGCGAAATGAGCAGTTCTTCCATTAGGCAGCAACGTTGCGGCTATTCTGGACGACGCAATTGCCAACACTATATCATTTTTTGATCGAATTGATGCCAGAATCAGTTTTATCACAAACGTTTTACCAGTACCTCCTGGCGCATCCAAAAAGAAAATTTCTCCAACGTTGTTATCGACACAATTATCGTATCATAATGCATTATCGTATCATAAATGTCTTTTTGTTCCGAAGTTAACTTGTAAATGTTGTTTTTTACATACGACAATAGATCACTCGTACTGTAACTTTGTTCACGATCTAATTCGACACATATCGAAACAGCAGCGGTACGATTAGCTGAAGGCATTCCCAAACCCTGAAGAGGCTTGTTTGCCAAACATACGCAAAAATCTTCTATAATAACTAAAGTGTAGTTATAAATTTCTGATGTAAAATCAAAAGTCATATCTGATGTCTCTAACCGTTTTTGATGGAGCATAATTTCAGAAATTTTTGATTTATATTTTTCCCATAACTCTGTAGGAGCTGATGGAGAGCAAGTTGTTAGTATGATGCCAAACAATGCACGAATTTGACTTGGAGTTGACGTTTCGCACGGATCATTGAGGCAGTTATCCCAGTGTTGGCCATTCTCCAATAAATTCAGAGCTTGGCATGTACTACGGTAAGTGTCATGTATATTACCGTTTACAGTTCTCAAATACACAAAGGACGTCGGACCGGGTACATTCACCAAAAGCAGGCGTAGAAAGAAGCATTCATGTTGATTGGGGTGAACGGTGTAGAGTCTTCTTATCGTAGTATCTTTGAAGATGGTAGGTTGGCCGTCGACTGACTTACCCTGTTTTCGAGGTTCAAATACTTTATTTTTAGTTTTCAACGTGTAATAGGAAGGCACTTCAGTATACAGCAGTTTTTTTGCAAAAGAATCATTTTTGCATAGCAAAAAGAAAGCAGATAACTTTGTATCCAGTGGATTCAGGGCTCTTTGTTGCACGCTGAATTCCGAAAAATAAACACCTTAACCATTCTGTAAATGTACCGCCAAGTGAACAACAGCTGGACTACGTTCATGTATCGGAAATGAAAGAATTCACCAAACAGCTTCATTACTGCTTATGTATCTTCCAAACTGATATTGTACGATTTCGTTGATATCTTTGATTTCGGACTGCAAGCCAAAAACTGCCATGTCACTGCCTTTGTTGACATATTTACATATGTATTTGATTGCCTTTACAGAGTTACAGTATTCAACGTTTATGTGTGCATTAAATGTTTTTGATAATAATGGGGAATATGGAACAACCCACTGGTTATCTACTTCGATGGTGGTACCGTTATGCTTCTTTTATATTGCTGTTTTACCGCCATCTTCAGTAGATCTTCTTCTATATTGTGGGTAACCATCATTGCCAGTAATTGTGTTGGATACTAAAAGTCGAGGATATTGCTTTGTGCACCTTTCTTTTGGCGATGCATGGTGAATTTTCGTTCAGTGCACCGCAAGATCCATGTATCTATTTTGTACAACAATATCATATAACCCCTTATCGACATTTTCATCAGGTATTTCAGCGGAAATCACATCATCAATTTCGTTACAAGTAATTTTATTATGTAGCCAGATTAGTATATGTGCATGTGGCAAACCTCGTTTTTGCCATTCCACTGAGTACATCCAGCATCGCACTGACCCAAACACTTCAAGTTTTACTATATAGTTTATCAGTGATTTCAACTTTTGCCGGAAGACACGGGCCGTAATGTCATGTCTATGATCCGCCGATTGTCCTTGAAGTAAAAGCTGCTGTATCTCGTCCCAAGATTGATTACATGTAAATGTCATAAATAAATCCGGACGACCATAGAGACGAACATACGCAATAGCATCTTAAGCATATTTATGCATATGACGGGGACTGCCTGCATATGACGAAGGTAAAATCGTTAATCTTCCAACGTTTGTGGTATTACCGTCATATACACCTGCATCTCGCAAATGAATGTATTGTTCAGAGCGGAGCTTGGTCTGAATTAGACGGATATATAGCAAACGTTCTGATTCAATTTTTGTATACATATCATCGACATATTGGTGAAACAATTGACGGCATTTTAAAATATACTTGTCTTCATCCTGCCGAATCATTAGTGTATAGGAATAGTTATTCATTGCGCTGCATTTCTTATCCGTTTGTTTATTGTTGGATGGATCTATCAATTTATTATTAAAGTGATAGCCGTCGGCTCCATCTCAAAAAATGATAGGATATTGTTGGGCATCGCGGCATCGATGAGTTTAAGCAATTCTTACCAACTGAGCGTTTCGCTTATGAAGAATAATATCTCGAGGTAGAAACTGAACAATGACCATAATGATTGCCACTTCGTCGATAGTTGGAGCATTGTTTCTACGCCCATGTTCACCAGTAGGTGTGTTGTCAGCGGAAGTAACAATTTTATTTGCAACAGTATGCATCAAATCGATTGCTGTTTTGAACAGGTGCACTAAATCATTATTTTCGTGGAAAAGATGTTGCAATTAGGAAACGATAGTCCTTTCAACGTCGGGAGAAATTTCGCAACGTTTTTTTTTCAATTGAGAATTGCTATTACTGATGAAGTGCAGTTGTAAAAATTTATGGTTCTCACCTGAGAATGGTAGAAGAGACCCTGCTCTCTGATACATTTTCCCTCTTACTTTGAAAGCAGGCATAATTTGATCATGATTTTCGATTTGGGCACCAAACGACGTCATTTTATATGATTTATCTGATATATTCAAAACAGCCATCGATTTGATGCCTACCGATACGCATAAAATTGTTATTTCCGCTGACAAAACGCCTCCTGGCCAACATGTGCGTAGATACAATGCTCCAAATATCAACGAAGTGCAATCGTTATGGTCGGTGATCAGTTTCCTTGCAACAGCAAGATTTGAACCTGAATACCTATGCTTTTAACATAAGGTCTAATCCAATTTACTATCACAAGGTATATATAATTATGTACAATCTTGTTTATGATTTCTCATGTTATTATTACCAACCTGCGTCAGATGGCTTGGTGCTGTGGTGAGTAGTTGGTCGTAGTAGAAGTAGTTATTTACTAATACAACTAAGAAAAGCCATAAGTTTTATTCTATTTGTTATTATCTTTGAAAAAACGTGTCTTGTCAAGTTTTAAGCTACTTTATAGCACATTAAACATGACTATTATGGGTAAGGGGAATAAAAGTTTAAGTCAATCTGTTGAAATAAGTTTCACATCAAGTAAGGTTTATAAGGCTATCAAGGTTGTTGAGATAGCTGATGTGAACTTAGTAAAGAACAACCAACAGTCTATAGTAAGTGAAAGTTAACACAATACAAGTTAACACCAGCATCTATTGACTAGTTGCTTTTCAGCAACTAAAAAACTAAATAATGAAAAAAATTAAATATAAAAAAACAAAAAAAGAAAAACAGAAAAGAACTAAAAAAGAAGAAACTAAAAAAGAAAAAAGAAACTAAAAAACAAAAGAGTAAAATTAAAAAATTAAAAAAGGAAAAACTCAAAAAAACAAAGACAAAATCTGAAGAAAAAGAAAAAAAATAAAAAAGAAGAAACTAAAAAGAAAAAAAAATTAAAAAGAAGAAAATTAAAAAACCTAAATTAGTTAAAAAGATAAAAATTACCAAAAAAAGAAAAAAAACTAAAAAGGGAAAAAAATTAAAAAAGGAGAAACTTAAAATAAGAAAAAAATAATAATGAAAAAAAAGAAAAAATTTAAAAAATCTAAGAAAAAAGGAAAAACTAAAAAATGAAAAAAGTAAAAAAAGACAAAAATTAAAGAAAAAGAAAAAAGGAAAAAGAAAAAACTAAAAACAGAAAAAAAAATAAAAAAGAACTATACATGACACCATAACTAACAAGACATAAAAAATTAAAATTAAAAAAAAATTATAAATTTATATTTGACATCATGTTCAATATGACGTCAAAAATAAATAAATAGAAAAAAGCAAAATAATCAAAGAAATAAAAATAAAAAAAGGAAAAAATTTAAAGATGATGTCATATTCCATATGACGTAAAACAAAAACAAAAACTAAATAGGAAAAATTGAAAAAAGAAAAACTAAAAAGACAAAAAGACATAATCTGAAGAAAAAAAGGAAAAAAAAAGAAGAAACTAAATACAAAAAAAGATTAAACAGAAGAAAATTAAAAACCTAAATTAATTTAAAATCTAAAAATTACTAAAAAAAGAAAAAAACGACGCATATGACATATGAAAAATAAAGAAGAAACAGAAAACTAAAAAAGAAAACAAGATAAAAAGGTAAAAAACTAAAAAGAATTAAAAAAACTAAAAAACTAAAAAAGCTAAAAATGTCAAAAAACTAAAAAACAAAAAAAGAAAAAAAACTAAAAAAAGAAAAACCTATCTGTTATCTCGAATAATAATGCATTGCACTGCATTTCTTATTCATTTCTTTGTTAGTGACTGGATTCATCAATTTAATATTAAAGTGATAGCCGTCGGCACCATCCCAAAAAATGATAGAATATTGTAGGGCATCGTAGCATCGATGAGTTTCAGCAATTCTTACCAACAGAGTGTTTTGCTTATGAAGAAAAATATCTCGAGGTAAAAATTGATCACCGACCATAACGATTGCCACTTCGTCGATAGTTTGAGCATTGTATCTACGCAAATGTTGGCCAGGAGGCGTTTTGTCAGCGGAAATAACAATTTAATGGGTATCAGTAGGCATCAAATCGATGGCTATTTTTAACAGACGCACTAAATTATTATTTTCGTGGAAAAGATGTTGCGATTGGGAAACGATTGTCCTTTCAACGTTGGGAGAAATTTCAAAACGTGCATTCAATTCAGAATTTCTATCACTGATGAAGTACAATTGTAAAAATTTATGATTCTTACCTGAGAATGGTAGAAGGGACCCTGCTCTAAGATAAATTTGCCCTTTTACTTTGAAAGTAGGCATAAATTGGTTTGGGTTTTCGATTTGGGCACCAAACGACGTCACTTGGAAACATGAGTTACATTTTCTGATCTGTGATAAAAAACGCATAGATTCTGACGTAGTTCCAGTAAGCAAAGTCTTCAATGGCTCCGGTGGTGCAGCCAATAGAGGAAGTTTAACTTTTCCTTAGGCGCAACCTATTCCGATTATTTCACCATTGAATTTCAAGGCCTTGCAATAGGGACAAATTTTAGACATAGTCCCGATTTGAACACATCTACTCAAGCTATAATCATCGACTCGGCTGTACCTGAATGCCAGGCGATAATTTTCAGGTTGCTTTTGTGATTCCTATATATATATATATATATATATATATATATATATATATATATATATATATATATATATATATATATATATATATATATATATATATATATATATATATCTATATATATAAAAATAAGTTGTCTGTCTGTGGATGTGTGGATGGATGTGTGGATGGATGTGTCAGGTGACGTCACCTGAAAAAACTGGATTAGGTGACGTCAAAACTGAAAAAACTAAAAAAAGGCAAAAACTACAAAAAAAACTAAAAACTAATAAAAAAAATAAAAAAGCTAAAAAACTAAAAAAACTATAAAGGTAAAAACCAATAAAAAACTAAAAAAAAAACTGAAAAAACTAAAAAAAGGCAAAAACTACAAAAAAAAACTAAAAACTAATAAAAAAAGTAAAAAAGCTAAAAAACTAAAAAAACTAAAAAAACTAAAAAAAGGTAAAAAACTAAAAAAAATAAAAAATAAAAAAAAACTAAAAAAAAGGAAAAAACTGAAAAATAAGCTAAAATAAAGGTAAAAACCAATAAAAAACTAAAAAAAAAAAGGAAAAAACTAATAAATGACGACACTCAAAGAGAAAGCGACCAGGACAAAAAACTAAAAAAAAAGGCAAAAACTACAAAAAAACTAAAAACTAATAAAAAAAATAAAAAAGCTAAAAAACTAAAAAAACTAAAAAAAGGTAAAAAACTAAAAAAACTAAAAACTAAAAAAAAACTAAAAAAGGTAAAAACTAAAAGAACTAAAAAAGAAAAAAATAAATGACGACACTCAAAGAGAAAGCGACCAGGACAAAAGGAATGTTCGATTAGCAATCAACAAAGCACCGGGACACAGGGAGTATAAATGACGACCAGGACACAAGTAAAAAAAAAAATTAACAAAACTAAAAAGAAGGTAAAAACTACAAAAAAACTAAAAAGAAAAAAAAAACTAAAAACTAATAAAAAAACTAAAAAATCTAAAAATCTAAATAAACTAAAAAAGAAAAAAAAAGGAAAAAAATAAAGGAGAAAAACAAAACTAAAAAACGAATGTATATACAGACCGGTACACCGGGATACAAATGACGACCGGGACACAGGGAATATAAATAACGACCGGGACACAGGGACACAACTACAACGGGGACACCGGGGGAAACAGGGGGATATAAATGACGACCGGGACAAAAAAACTAAAAAGAAATAAAAACTAAAAACTAATAAAAAAAACTAAAAAATCTAAAAATCTAAATAAGCTAAAAAAGAAAAAAAAAGGAAAAAAATAAAGGAGAAAAACAAAACTAAAAAACGAATGTATATACAGACCGGGACACCGGGATACAAATGATGACCGGGACCCGGGACACAGGGAATATAAATGACGACCGGGACACAGGGACACAACTACAACGGGGACACCGGGGGAAACAGGGGGATAACCTGACAATCTATTTATATGCAAAGACAATGGGACAGCAAAGAATGTTGTATATTCGCAAGTTTTACGTAGTTAAAACCATATATATATATATATATCTATATTCACAGGTGGGACATAGGGACACAACTACAATGGCGCGTAACTATTATGGCGCGTAACGACTTACGCGCGCGGGGGGGCTTGGGGGGGGCGCGAAGCGCCCCCACCAACTAGGTGTTGGGGTGGCGCGAAGCGCCACCCCAACAGCTAGTATATATATATATATATATAGAGTTCTATTTAGAGTTGGGATGTGTGGGCTTGTCTGTCGGGTGACGTCATGTTTGTGAGTTGACTTACGTCATGAAGTAAGTTGTCATCATTTTTGTTATGCTCCAACTATCGACGAAGTGGCAATCGTTATGGTCGGTGATCAGTTTTTACCTCGAGATATCATTCTTCAAACTGCCATGTCACTGCCTTTGTTGACATATTTACATATGTATTTGATTGCCTTTACAGAGTTACAGTATTCAACGTTTATGTGTGCATTAAATGTTTTTGATAATAATGGGGAATATGGAACAACCCACTGGTTATCTACTTCGATGGTGGTACCGTTACGCTTCTTTTATATTGCTGTTTTACCGCCATCTTCAGTAGATCTTCTTCTATATTGTGGGTAACCATCATTGCCAGTAATTGTGTTGGATACTAAAAGTCGAGGATATTGCTTTGTGCACCTTTCTTTTGGCGATGCATGGTGAATTTTCGTTCAGTGCACCGCAAGGTCCATGTATCATATTTTGTACAACAAAATCATATAACCCCTTATCGACATTTTCATCAGGTATTTCAGCGGAAATCACATCATCAATTTCGTTACAAGTAATTTTATTATGTAGCCAGATTAGTATATGTGCATGTGGCAAACCTCGTTTTTGCCATTCCACTGAGTACATCCAGCATCGCACTGACCCAAACACTTCAAGTTTTACTATATAGTTTATCCGTGATTCCAACTTTTGCCGGAAGACACGGGCCGTAATGTCATGTCTATGAACCGCCGATTGTCCTTGAAGTAAAAGCTGCTGTATCTCGTCCCAAGATTGATTACATGTAAATGTCATAAATAAATCCGGACGACCATAGAGACGAACATACGCAATAGCATCTTAAGCATATTTATGCATATGACGGGGACTGCCTGCATATGACGAAGGTAAAATCGGTAATCTTCCAACGTTTGTGGCATTACCGTCATATACACCTGCATCTCGCAAATGAATGCATTGTTCAGAGCGGAGCTTGGTCTGAATTAGACGGATATATAGCAAACGTTCTGATTCAATTTTTGTATACATATCATCGACATATTGGTGAAACAATTGACGGCATTTTAAAATATAATTGTCTTCATCCTGCCGAATCATTAGTCTATAGGAATAGTTATTCATTGCGCTGCAATTCTTATCCGTTTGTTTATTGTTGGATGGATCTATCAATTTATTATTAAAGTGATAGCCGTCGGCTCCATCTCAAAAAATGATAGGATATTGTTGGGCATCGCGGCATCGATGAGTTTAAGCAATTCTTACCAACTGAGCGTTTCGCTTATGAAGAATAATATCTCGAGGTAGAAACTGATCAATGACCATAATGATTGCCACTTTGTCGATAGTTGGAGCATTGTTTCTACGCCCATGTTCACCAGTAGGTGTGTTGTCAGCGGAAGTAACAATTTTATTTGCAACAGTATGCATCAAATCGATTGCTGTTTTGAACTGGTGCACTAAATCATTATTTTCGTGGAAAAGATGTTGCAATTGGGAAACGATAGTCCTTTCAAAGTCGGGAGAAATTTCGCAACGTTTTTTTTCAATTGAGAATTGCTTTTACTGATGAAGTGCAGTTGTAAAAACTTATGGTTCTCACCTGAGAATGGTAGAAGGGACCCTGCTGTCTGATAAATTTTCCCTCTTACTTTGAAAGCAGGCATAATTTGATCATGATTTTCGATTTGGGCACCAAACGACGTCATTTGGACCTCTGATTTATATGATTTATCTGATATATTCAAAACAGCCATCGATTTGATGCTTACTGATACGCATAAAATTGTTATTTCCGTTGACAAAACGCCTCTTGCCAACATGTGCGTAGATACAATGCTCCAACTATCGACGAAGTGGCAATCGTTATGGTCGGTGATCAGTTTCCTTGCAACAGTAAGATTTGAACCTGAATACCTATGCTTTTAACATAGGGTCTAATCCAATTGACTATCACAGGGTATTTATAATTATGTACAATCTTGTTTATGATTTTTCATGTTATTATTACCAACCTGCGTCAGGTGGCTTGGTGCTGTGGTGAGTAGTTAGTCGTAGTTGAAGTAGTTATTTACTAATACAACTAAGAAAAGCCATAAGTTTTATTCTATTTTTTATTATCTTTGAAAAAACATGTCTTGTCAAGTTTTAAGCTACTTTATAGCACATTAAACATGACTATTATGGGTAAGGGGAATCAAAGTTTAAGTCAATCTGTTGAAATAAGTTTCACATCAAGTAAGGTTTATAAGGCTATCAAGGTTGTTGAGATAGCTGATGTGAACTTAGTAAAGAACAACCAACAGTCTATAGTAAGTGAAAGTTAACACAATACAAGTTAACACCAGCATCTATTGACTAGTTGCTTTTCAGCAACTAAAAAACTAAATAATGAAAAAAATTAAATATAAAAAAACAAAAAAACTAAAAAAGAAAAAAGAAACTAAAAAACAAGAGTAAAATTAAAAAATTAAAAAAGTAAAAACTAAAAAAAACAAAAAGACAAAATCTGAAGAAAAATAAAAAAAATAAAAAAGAAGAAACTAAAAAGAGAAAAAAATTAAAAAGAAGAAAATTAAAAAACCTAAATTAGTTAAAAAGATAAAAATTACCAAAAAAAGAAAAAAACTAAAAAGGGAAAAAAATTAAAAAAGGAGAAACTGAAAATAAGAAAAAAATAAAAATGAAAAAAAAAAAATTTTTTAAATCTAAGAAAAAAGGAAAAACTAAAAAATGAAAAAAGTAAAAAAAGACAAAAATTAAAGAAAAAGAAAAAAGGAAAAAGAAAAAACTAAAAACAGAAAAAAAAATAAAAAAGAACTATACATGACACCATATCTAACATGAAATAAAAAATTAAAATTAAAAAAACTATATAAATTTATATTTGACATCATGTTCAATATGAAGTCAAAAATAAATAAATGGAAAAAAGCAAAATAATCAAAGAAATAAAAATAAAAAAAGGAAAAAATTTAAAGATGACGTCATATTCCATATGAAGTAAAACAAAAACAAAAACTAAATAGAAAAAATTGAAAAAAGAAAAACTAAAAAAAGACAAAAAGACATAATCTGAAGAAAAAAAGGAAAAAAAAGAAGAAACTAAATACAAAAAAAGATTAAACAGAAGAAAATTAAAAACCTAAATTAATTTAAAAGCTAAAAATTACTAAAAAAAGAAAAAAACGACGCATATGACATATGAAAAATAAAGAAGAAACAGAAAACTAAAAAAGAAAACAAGATAAAAAGGTAAAAAACTAAAAAGAATTAAAAAAACTAAAAAACTAAAAAAGCTAAAAATGTCAAAAAACTAAAAAAAAAAAAGAAAAAAAAATAAAAAAAGAAAAACCTATCTGTTATCTCGAATAATAATGCATTGCACTGCATTTCTTATTCATTTTTTTGTTAGTGACTGAATTCATCAGTTTAATATTAAAGTGATAGCCGTCGGCTCCATCCCAAAAAATGATAGAACATAGTAGGGCATCGTAGCATCGATGAGTTTCAGCAATTCTTATTTCATTGGGCACCAAACGACGTCACTTGGAAACATGAGTTACATTTTCTGATCTGTGATAAAAAACGCATAGATTCTGACGTAGTTCCAGTAAGCAAAGTCTTCAATGGCTCCGGTGGTGCAGCCAATAGAGGAAGTTTAACTTTTCCTGAGGCGCAACCTATTCCCATTATTTCACCATTGAATTTCAAGGCCTTGCAATAGGGACAAATTTTAGACATAGTCCCGATTTGAACACATCTACTCAAGCTATAATCATCGACTCGGCTGTACCTGAATGTCAGGCGATAATTTGCAGGTTGCTTTTGTGATTCCTCGGTACACTTTCTTTTCTTACTTTCTCTATCAGCCGCAAGCCTGTTTCCTGCTGTTCTTGTGATTCCTCGGCACGCCTTCTTTTTTCACTTTATCTTTTAGCAGCAAGTCTGGTTTCGCGTTGCTCTTGTGATTTCTCGGCACGCTTTCTGTTCTTACTTTCTGTATCAGCCGCAAGCCTGTTTTCTTGCTGTTCTTGCGATATATATATATATATATATATATATATATATATATATATATATATATATATATATATATATATATATATATATATATATATATATATATATATATATATATATATATATATATATATATATATATATATATATATATATATATATATATATATATATATATATATATATATATATATATATATATACTAGCTGTTGGGCTTCGCGCCACCCCAAAACCTAGTTGGTGGGGCGCTTCGCTCCCGCCAAGCCCCCCCGCGCGCGTAAGTCGTTACGCGCCATATTAGTTACGCGCCATTGTAGTTGTGTCCCTGTGTCCCACCTGTGAATATAGATAGATTTATATATGTGTTTCAAACTACGTAAAAATTGCGAATATACAACATTCTTGGCTTTCCCATTGTCTGTCCATATACAAAGCCGTATGTACTAATAATGACGTCATATGCAAACGCTCTTTTTACAAACAAACAAACATGCATAAACACAACTCGTTTTTATATAGATAGATAGATAGATAGATACAATACAAATTAACTAAGTAAAACTTGTGAATATACAACAGTCTTCGCTGTCCCGTTGTCTGTGCGGATAAATAGATTGTCAGGTTTACCGACCCTCAAAGATGCAACATACAATTGTACATTGGTAAAGCAATCTGTATTAAGATCTATACCGCATTTTTCTAGTGATTGTCCTTGAGCTTTGTTGATGGTGGTTGCAAATGCTAATCGAATTGGGAATTGCAATCTTTTAAATTGAAAAAGCAGATCCGTTGGAATCATGGGAATGCGAGGAATAAGAACAGCCTCACCCTCATAAGGTCCTGTCAAGATTGTGGCCTCTATTAGGTTTTCCATTGTTTTTTTTACGGCAAGTCGCGTGCCATTGCAAAGCTTTGGTGGGTTGATATTTCTTAAAAGTATTATTGGTACGCCTATTTTTAGTTGTAGCACGTGTGGTGGAAACCCTGAAGGATCTATGGAATTTAAAAATTCAGATGGATAATTAACCGCTTCATTTGGTTCCAAAATACAAATTAACTGCGTAAAACTTGCGAATATACAACATTCTTCGCTGTCCAATTGTCGCTGCATATAAATAGATTGTCAGGTTTACCGACCCTCGAACATGCAACGTACAATTGTCCATGGGAAAAACAATCAGTATTAAGATCAATACCACATTTTTCTAATGATTGACCTTGAGCTTTGTTAATGGTGATTGCAAATGCTAATCGAATTGGGAATTGCAATCTTTTAAATTGAAAAGGCAGATCCGTTGGAATCATGGGAATGCGAGGAATAAGAACAGCCTCACCCTCAAAAGGCCCTGTCAAGATTATGGCCTCTATTAGGTTTTCCATTGTTTTTTTTACGGCAAGTCGAGTGCCATTGCAAAGCTTTGGTGGGTTTATATTTCTTAAAAGTATTATTGGTACGCCTATTTTTAGTTGTAGCACGTGTGGTGGAAACCCTGAAAGATCTATGGAATTTAAACATTCAGATGGATAATTAACCGCTTCATTTGGTTCCAAAACTGTGTCGACTGACTTGTAAAGGACTGCCTGGTCTTGAATCTTGGTCAAAACAATATTGTTGATTTCGTGGACGTCTATATTTTTGGGTGCGAGAATCGCTCTTTCACTTAGCCATTTATTATTTTTATAATTTTTTAGAATATTCGGAAATACTTTTTCAATCAATTCATTTTTGGACGTCACTAAATTACAGAAATCAGCAGGTAGTTGTATACGTCCTGAAATTGAGTCTACTGGGAGCTTTCCGTTTCCCATTGCCAGCAATTGATCTGAAAATGTTTGACCAGAGTCATCGTTTTGCAATCGGACACGCATATTTGTAGTTAATTTTAATGTTTTTACGTGTGCCCATAAATTAGAATTTTTCAGGCAATCATTCATTTCGTCTGCAGGAGTTGATCTAGGTATTATAGGTAATGTTTGCCTGAAATCTCCCGCAAGCAATATTAAGGTGCTGCCAAAGGGTTTCGACTTCCCTCGCAAATCTTTCAAGCATTGATCCAGAGCCTCAAGCGATTTTTTGTGTGCCATTGTGCACTCATCCCAAATAATAAGTTTGCATTGCTGCAATACTTTACCCATCCCAGATGATTTGGAAATATTGCACGTGGGAGTTTCTGTAGAATGCAAGTTCAGAGGCAATTTCAAAGCGGAAGGAACAGTTCTTCCACCAGGCAGCAATGTTGCGGCTATTCCGGACGACGCAATTGTTAACGCTATATCATTTTTTGATCGAATTGATGCCAGAATCAGTTTTATCACAAACGTTTTACCAGTACCTTCTGGCGCATCCAAAAAGAAAATTTTTCCAACGTTGTTATCGACACAATGCATTATCGTATCATAAATGTCTTTTTGTTCCGACGTTAACTTGGAAATGTTATTTTGTACATACGACAATAGATCACTCGTACTGTAACTTTGACCACGATCCAATTCTACACATGTCGAAACAGCAGCGATACGGTTAGGTGAAGGCATTCCCAAATCCTGAAGAGGTTTGTTTGCCATACTTACGCACAAATTTTCTGTAACAACTAAAGTGTATTTATAAATTTCTGATGTAAAATCAAAAGTCATATCTGACGTCTCTAACTGTTTTCGATGAAGTATATCTTCGGACATTTTTGACTTATATTTTTCCCATAACTTTGTAGGAGCTGATGGAGAGCAAGTTGTTAAAATGATGCCAAACAATGCACGAATTTGACTTGGGGTTGACGTTTCGCACGCGTCATTGATGCAGTTATCCCAGTGTTGGTCATTCTCCAATAAATTCAGAGCTTGGCATGCACTACGGTAAGTGTCATGTATAGTACCATTTACAGTCCTCAAATACTCAAAGGATGTCGGACCGGGAACATTCACCAAAAGCAGGCGTAGAAAGAAGCATTCATGTTGATTGGGGTGAACGGTGTAGAGTCTTCCTATCGTGGTATCTTTGAAGATGGTAGGTTGGCCGTCGACTGACTTACCCTGTTTTCGACGTTCAAATACTTTATTTTTAGTATTCCACGTGTAATATGAAGGCACTTCAGAATACAGCAGTTTTTTTGCAAAAGAATCATTTTTGCAAAGCGAAAAAAAAGCTGTTAATGTTGTATCCGGTGGATTCAGGACTCTTTGTTGCACGTTGGTTTCCGTGAAATAAACACGTTGACCATTCTGTAAATGTACCGCTAAGTGAACAACAGCTGGACTACCTTCATGTATCGGAAATGAAAGAATTCGCCAAACAGCTTCATTACTGCTTATGTATCTTCCAGCCTGATATTCTGCGATTTCATCGAAATCTTTGATTTCGGACTGCAAGCCAAAAACTGCCATGTCACTGCCTTTGTTGACGTATTTACATATGTATTTGATTGTCATTACGGAGTTACAGTATTCAACGTTTATGTGTGCATTAAATGTTTTTGATAATAATGGGGAATATGGAACAACCCACTGGTTATCTACTTCGATGGTGGTACCGTTACGCTTCTTTATTATTGCTGTTTTACCGCCATCTTCAGTAGATCTTCTTCTATATTGTGGGTAACCATCATTGCCAGTAATTGTTTTGGGTACTAAAAGTCGAGTTTCGTTCAGTGCACCGCAAGGTCCATATATCATATTTTTTACAATAATATCATGTAACCCCTTATCGCATTTTTGTCAGGTATTTCAGCGGAAATCACATCATCAATTTCGTTCGAAGTAATTTTTTTATATAGCCAGATTAGTACGCATAAAATTGTTATTTCCGCCTCCTGGTATATACGCCTCCTGGCCAACATGTGCGTAGATACAATGCTCCAACTATCGACGAAATGGCAATCGTTATGGTCGGTGATCAGTTTTTACCTCGAGATATTATTCTTCATAAGCGAAACGCTCAGTTGTTAAGAATTGCTGAAACTCATCGATGCTACGATGCCCTACAATATCCTATCATTTTTTTAGATGGAGCCGACGGCTATCACTTTAATATTAAATTGATGAATCCAGCCACTAACAAAGAAATGAATAAGAAATGCAGTGCAATGCATTATTAGTCCTATTGACTAATGATTCAGCAGGATGAAGAAAATTATATTTTAAAATGCCGTCAATTGTTTCACCAATTCGTCGTTGATATGTATGCTAAAATTGAATCAGAACGTTTGCTGTATATCCGCCTGAATCAGACCAAGCTCCGCTCTGAACAATACATTCATTTGCGAGATGCAGTTATAAATGACGGTAATACCACAAACGTTGGAAGATTAACAATTTTACCTTCGTCAAATGCTGGCAGTCCCCGTCATATGCATGAATATACTCAAGATGCTATTGCGTATGTTCGTCTCTATGGTCGTCCAGATTTATTTATTACATTTACATGTAATCAATCTTGGGACGAGATACTGCAGCTTTTACTTCAAGGACAATCGGCAGTTCATAGACATGACATTACGGCCCGTGTCTTCGGGCAAAAGTTGAAATCGCTGATAAACTACATAGTAAATTTTGAAATGTTTGGGTCAGTGCGATGCTGGATGTACTCAGTGGAATGGCAAAAACGAGGTTTGGCACACGCACATATACTAATCTGGCTACATAAAAAAATTACTTCGAACGAAATTGATGATGTGATTTCCGCTGAAATACCTGATGAAAATGTCGATAAGGGGTTACATGATATTATTGTAAAAAATATGATACATGGACCTTGCGGTGCACTGAACGAAAATTCACCATGCATGGCCAAAGGAAGGTGCACAAAGCAATAACCTCGACTTTTAGTATCCAACACAATTACTGGCAATGATGGTTACCCACAATATAGAAGAAGATCTACTAAAGATGGCGGTAAAACAGCAATAATAAAGAAGCGTAACGGTACCACCATCGGAGTAGATAACCAGTGGGTTGCTCCATATTCCCCATTATTATCGAAAACATTTAATGCAAACATAAACGTTGAATACTGTAACTCCGTAAAGGCAATCAAATACATATGTAAATACGTCAACAAAGGCAGTAACATGGCAGTTTTTGACTTGCAGCCCGAAATCAAAGATATCGACAAAATCGTACAATATCAGGCTGGAAGATATAGATTTTTCATGTTATTATTACCAACCTGCGTCAGGTGGTTTGGTGCTGTGGTGAGTAGTTAGTAGTAGTAGAAGTAGTTATTTACTAATACAACCAAGAAAAGCCGTAAGTTTTATTCTATTTGTTATTATCTTTGAAAAAAACGTGTCTTGTCAAGTTTTAAGCTACTTTATAGCACATTAAACATGACTATTATGGGTAAGGGGAATCAAATTTTAAGTCAATCTGTGGTAATAAGTTTCACATCAAGTAAGGTTTATAAGGCTATCAAGGTTGTTGTGATAGCTGATGTGAACTTAGTAAAGAACAACCAACAGTCTATAGTAAGTGAAAGCTAACACAATACAAGTTAACACCAGCATCTATTGACTAGTTGCTTTTCAGCAACTAAAAAAATAAATAATGAAAAAAATTAAAAATAAAAAAAGAAGAAAAGAAAAGAACCAAAAAAAAAGAAACAAAAAAAGAAAAAAGAAACTAAAAAACTAAAAAGAGAAAAATTAAAAAATTAAAAAAGGAAAAACTAAAAAATACAAAAAGACAAAATCTGAAGAAAAACAAAAAAAAATAAAAAAGAAGAAACTAAAAAGAAAAAAAAATTAAAAAGAGGAAAATTAAAAACCTAAATTAAAAAACTAAAAAAGGAAAAAAATTAAAAAAAGAAGAAAATGAAAATAAGAAAAAACTAAAAATGAAAAAAAAGAAAAAATTAAAAAATCTAAGAAAAAAGGAAAAACTGAAAAAGAAAAAAAATGAGAAAAGTAAAAAAAGACAAAAATTAAAGAAAAAGAAAAAAAGGAAAAAGAAAAAACTAAAAACAGAAAAAAACTAAAAAAGAACTATACATGATACCATATTTAACATGACGTAAAAAATTAAAATTAAAAAAAAACTAATAAAAAGGAAAAACTGAAAAAAAATATAAATTTATATTTGACATCATGTTCAATATGACGTCAAAAATAAATAAATAGAAAAAAGCAAAATAATCAAAGAAAAAAACTTAAAAAAGGAAAAAATCTAAATATGACGTCATATTCCATATGACGTAAAACAAAAACAAAAAGTAAATAGAAAAAATTGAAAAAAGAAAAACTAAAAAAAGACAAAAAGACTAAATCTGAAGAAAAAAAAGGAAAAAAGAAGAAACTAAATAGAAAAAAGATTAAACAGAAGAAAATAAAAAACCTAAATTAATTTAAAAGCTAAAAACTACTAAAAAAAAGAAAAAACGACGCATATGACATATGAAAAATAAAGAAGAAACAGAAAACTAAAAAAAGAAAAAAGATAAATAGGTAAAAAACTAAAAAGAATTAAAAAAAACTAAAAAACTAAAAAATCTAAAAATGTCAAAAACTAAAAAACTAAAAAAAAGAAAAAAAAACTAAAAAAAGAAAAACCTATCTGTTATCTCGAATAATAATGCATTGCACTGCATTTCTTATTCATTTCTTTGTTAATGACTGGATTCATCAATTTAATATTAAAGTGATAGCCGTCGGCTCCATCCCAAAAAATGATAGAATATTGTAGGGCATCGTAGCATCGATGAGTTTCAGCAATTCTTACCAACTGAGCGTTTCGCTTATGAAGAATAATATCTCGAGGTAAAAACTGATCACCGACCATAACGATTGCCACTTCGTCGATAGTTGGAGCATTGTATCTACGCACATAATGGCCAGGAGGCGTTTTGTCAGCGGAAATAACAATATTATGCGTATCAGTAGGCATCAAATCGATGGCTGTTTTGAACAGACGCACTAAATTATTATTTTCGTGGAAAAGATGTTGCAATTGGGAAACGATTGTCCTTTCAACGTTGGGAGAAATTTCACAACGTGCATTCAATTCAGAATTTCTATCACTGATGAAATACAATTGTAAAAATGTATGATTCTTACCTGAGAATGGTAGAAGGGACCCTGCTCTAAGATAAATTTGCCCTTTTACTTTGAAAGTAGGCATAAATTGATCTGGGTTTTCGATTTGGGCACCAAACGACGTCGCTTGGAAACATGAGTTATATTTTCTGATCTGTGATGAAATACGCATAGATTCTGACGTAGTTCCAGTAAGCAAAGTCTTCAATGGCTCTGTTTGTTTCACCATTGAATTTCATGGCCTTACAATAGGGACAAATTTTAGACATAGTCCCGATTTGAACACATCTACTCAAGCTATAATCATCGACTCGGCTGTACCTGAATGCCAGGAGATAATTTTCAGGTTGCTCTTGTGATTCCTCGGCACGCTTTATTTTCTTACTTTTTTTGTCAGCCGCAAGCCTGTTTTTTTGCCATAAGTCTGGTTTCGCGTTGCTCTTGTGATTCCTCAGCACGCTTTCTGTTCTTACTTTCTGTATCAGCTGCAAGCCTGTTTTCTTGCTGTTCTTGTGATATATATATATATATATATATATATATATATATATATATATATATATATATGTATATATATATATATATATATACTAGCTGTTGGGGTGGCGCTTCGAGCCACCCCAGCACCTAGTTGGTGGGGGCCCTTCGCGCACCCCCAGGCCCCCTCGCGCGTAAGTCGTTAAACGCCATATAATTAACAATTAACTGCGTAAAACTTGCGAATATACAAGATTCTTCGCTGTCCAATTGTCGCTGCATATAAATAGATTGTCAGGTTTACCGACCTTCGAACATGCAACGTACAATTTTCCATGGAAAAACAATCAGTATTAAGATCTATACCACATTTTTCTAATGATTGACCTTGAGCTTTGTTGATGGTGATTGCAAATAATAATCGAATTGGGAATTGCAATCTTTTAAATTGAAAAGGCAGATCCGTTGGAATCATGGGAATGCGAGGAATAACAACAGCTTCACCCTCAAAAGGCCCTGTCAAGATTGTAGCCTCTATTACGTTTTCGATTGTTTTTTTTTTACGGCAAGTCGCGTGCCATTGCAAAGCTTTGGTGGGTTGATATTTCTTAACAGTATTATTTGTACGCTTATTTTTAGTTGTAGCACGTGTGGTGGAAACTCTGAAAGATCCACGGAATTTAAAAATTCAGATGGATAATTTGCCGCCTCATTTGGTTCCAAAACTGTCGACTGACTTGTAAAGGACTGCCTGGTCTCGAATCTTGATCAAAACAATATTGTTGATTTCGTGGACGTTTATATTTTTGGGTGCAAGAATCTCTGTTTCACTTAGCCATTTATTATTTTATAATTGTTTAGAATATTTGGAAATACTTTTTCAATCAATTTATTTTTAGACGTCACTAAATTACAAAATTCAGCAGGTAGATGTATACGTCCTGAAATTGAGTCTGCTGGGAGCTTTCCGTTTTCAATTGCCAGCAATTGATCTGAAAATGTTTGACCAGAGTCATCGTTTTGCAATCGAACACGCATATTTGTAGTTAATTTTAATGTTTTTACGTGTGCCCATAGATTATAATTTTTCAGGCAAGCATTCATTTCGTCTGCAGGGGTTGATCAAGGTATTATAAGTAATGTTTGCCTGAAATCTCCCGCAAGCAATATTAATGTGCTGCCAAAGGGTTTCGAATTCCCTCGCAAATCTTTCAAACATTGATATAGAGCCTCGAGCGATTTTTTGTTTGCCATTGTGCACTCGTCCCAAATAATAAGTTTGCATTGCTGCAATACTTGTACCCATCCCAGATGATTTGGAAATATTGCACGTGGGAGTTTCTGTAGAATGCAAATTCAGAGGCAATTTCAAAGCGGAATGAGCAGTTCTTCCATTAGGCAGCAACGTTGCGGCTATTCTGGACGACGCAATTGCCAACGCTATATCATTTTTTGATCGAATTGATGCCAGAATCAGTTTTATCACAAACGTTTTACCAGTACCTCCTGGCGCATCCAAAAAGAAAATTTCTCCAACGTTGTTATCGACACAATTATCGTATCGTAATGCATTATCGTATCATAAATGTCTTTTTGTTTCGAAGTTAACTTGTAAATGTTGTTTTTTACATACGACAATAGATCACTCGTACTGTACCTTTGTTCACGATCTAATTCGACACATATAGAAACAGCAGCGGTACGATTAGCTGAAGGCATTCCCAAACCCTGAAGAGGTTTGTTCGCCAAACATACGCAAAAATCTTCTATAATAACTAAAGTATAGTTATAAATTTCTGATGTAAAATCAAAAGTCATATCTGATGTCTCTAACCATTTTCGATGGAGTATATCTTCGGACATTTTTGATTTATATTTTTCCCATAACTCTGTAGGAGCTGATGGAGAGCAAGTTTTTAGTATGATGCCAAACAATGCACGAATTTGACTTGGAGTTGACGTTTCGCACGCGTCATTGAGGCAGTTATCCCAGTGTTGGTCATTCTCCAATAAATTCAGAGCTTGGCATGTACTACGGTAAGTGTCATATATATTACAGTTTACAGTTCTCAAATACACAAAGGACGTCGGACCGGGTACATTCACCAAAAGCAGGCGTAGAAAGAAGCATTCATGTTGATTGGGGTGAACGGTGTAGAGTCTTCTTATCGTGGTATCTTTGAAGATGGTAGGTTGGCCGTCGACTGACTTACCCTGTTTTCGAGGTTCAAATACTTTATTTTTAGTTTTCAACGTGTAATAGGAAGGCATTTCAGTATACAGCAGTTTTTTGCAAAAGAATCATTTTTGCATAGCGAAAAGAAAGCAGATAACTTTGTATCCGGTGGATTCAGGGCTCTTTGTTGCACGCTGAATTCCGAAAAATAAACACCTTAACCATTCTGTAAATGTACCGCTAAGTGAACAACAGCTGGACTACGTTCATGTATCGGAAATGAAAGAATTCACCAAACAGCTTCATTACTGCTTATGTATCTTCCAAACTGATATTGTACGATTTCGTCGATATCTTTGATTTCGGACTGCAAGCCAAAAACTGCCATGTCACTGCCTTTGTTGACATATTTTATATTTATTTGGGCTAAATGGCTTGATGCTACTAATTTTTATTTCCAATGTCGTGAATTGTAAAGCCGATGTAATTATAAAACCCGATTTTTTCGTAATCTGAGGAATATAAGTGAAAAATTGTCAAAATCAAAAAGTTCCGAACATATGACAAGACTCATTATTTAACTTATGTACAATTATATGCCAAATCAAGCAATTTTTAATCAATTTTTAATTTTTTAATTTAATTTTTCCCTTTTAATAGCAAGAAAAAACCCAAAAATTAGTTAGTACTGATGACAGTACTGATTGAAATTGATTAATTTAAGTTTATTTGTTTGCTGCTGTTTTTTTCCCTGAGGGTTTCGTATACAAAAAAAAGGCCATAAATTTGCTATCATTGTTGTCAGTCTTTAATTTGAGTCGTTTGTTCAGTGAATTTGTCCGAGTTCGTCAAACCAGGGTTATAAAACTAGGAAAGAGTTCTGTTTGGCAGAGGCTGGTAGCATTTTAGAAGGAGGGCCGATTAAAAAATATTATGTGCTTTCGAAAAACAGGGAATATTTATTAGAATTACAAGACTTTGAAAAATTTTCAGTAGCTTCGATATTTCCAGAAGATATGGATCTGGACAAAATCTAAATCAAAGCTATACACCAGATTTTAGCCTAAGTGCAATAAGTTGATAACGGAGGAGAATGTATAAATCTTATTGTGGTGTTTAAACGTTCTATATGATGCATCATTAACTTTTATTATTGGATTTAATGCACATTATCACATGAAAATGTCCCTTCCAGTCATATTTGCATCTTTAGAGTTACGCCATCCAACCCATCGTTAACATAGGTCATTTTAAGCTATACCACGTCTAAATCAGAGTCAAAATCTTCCGATTAAACTGGGAAAAAGCCATTTAGCCCAAATAAATATGTCTCAAATAAATATTTGGGCTAAATACATATTTTATAATATGTATATGATTGCCTTTACTGAGTTACAAAATTCAACGTTATGTTTACTGAGTACATTCAACGTTTATGTGTGCATTAAATGTTTTTGATAATAATGGGGAATATGGAACAACCCACTGGTTATCTACTTCGATGGTGGTACCGTTACGCTTCTTTTATATTGATGTTTTACCGCCATCTTCAGTAGATCTTCTTCTATATTGTGGGTAACCATCATTGCAGTAATTGTGTTGGATACTAAAAGTCGAGGATATTGCTTTGTGCACCTTTCTTTTGGCGATGCATGGTGAATTTTCGTTCAGTGCACCGCAAGGTCCATGTATCATATTTTGTACAACAAATCATATAACCCCTTATCGACATTTTCATCAGGTATTTCAGCGGAAATCACATCATCAATTTCGTTACAAGTAATTTTATTATGTAGCCAGATTAGTATATGTGCATGTGGCAAACCTCGTTTTTGCCATTCCACTGAGTACATCCAGCATCGCACTGACCCAAACACTTCAAGTTTTACTATATAGTTTATCAGTGATTTCAACTTTTGCCGGAAGACACGTGCCGTAATGCCATGCCTATGAACCGCCGATTGTCCTTGAAGTAAAAGCTGCTGTATCTCGTCCCAAGATTGATTACATGTAAATGTCATAAATAAATCCGGACGACCATAGAGACGAACATACGCAATAGCATCTTAAGCATATTTATGCATATGACGGGGACTGCCTGCATATGACGAAGGTAAAATCGTTAATCTTCCAACGTTTGTGGTATTACCGTCATATACACCTGCATCTCGCAAATGAATGTATTGTTCAGAGCGGAGCTTGGTCTGAATTAGACGGATATATAGCAAACGTTCTGATTCAATTTTTGTATACATATCATCGACATATTGGTGAAACAATTGACGGCATTTTAAAATATAATTGTCTTCATCCTGCCGAATCATTAGTCTATAGGAATAGTTATTCATTGCGCTGCATTTCTTATCCGTTTGTTTATTGTTGGATAGATCTATCAATTTATTATTAAAGTAATTGCCGTCGGCTCCATCTCAAAAAATGATAGGATATTGTTGGGCATCGCGGCATCGATGAGTTTAAGCAATTCTTAACAACCGAGCGTTTCGCTTATGAAGAATAATATCTCGAGGTAGAAACTGATCAATGACCATAATGATTGCCACTTCGTCGATAGTTGGAGCATTGTGATCAGTTTCCTTGCAACAGTAAGATTTGAACATGAATACCTATGCTTTTAACATAAGGTCTAATCCAATTTACTATCACAAGGTATTTATAATTATGTACAATCTTGTTTATGATTTTTCATGTTATTATTACCAACCTGCGTCAGGTGGCTTGGTGCTGTGGTGAGTAGTTAGTCGTAGTAGAAGTAGTTATTTACTAATACAACTAAGAAAAGCCATGAGTTTTATTCTATTTGTTATTATCTTTGAAAAAACGTGTCTTGTCAAGTTTTAAGCTACTTTATAGCACATTAAACATGACTATTATGGGTAAGGGGAATCAAAGTTTAAGTCAATCTGTTGAAATAAATTTCACATCAAGTACGGTTTATAAGGCTATCAAGGTTGTTGAGATAGCTGATGTGAACTTAGTAAAGAACAACCAACAGTCTATAGTAAGTGAAAGTTAACACAATACAAGTTAACACCAGCATCTATTGACTAGTTGCTTTTCAGCAACTAAAAAACTAAATAATGAAAAAAATTAAATATAAAAAAACAAAAAAAGAAAAAAAGAATAGAACTAAAAAAAGAAGAAACTAAAAAAGAAAAAAGAAACTAAAAAACAAAAGAGTAAAATTAAAAATTAAAAAAGGAAAAACTAAAAAAACAAAGACAAAATCTGAAGAAAAAGAAAAAAAATAAAAAAGAAGAAACTAAAAAGAAAAAAAAATTAAAAAGAAGAAAATTAAAAAACCTAAATTAGTTAAAAAGATAAAAATTACCAAAAAAAGAAAAAAAACTAAAAGGGAAAAAAATTAAAAAAGGAGAGAACTGAAAATAAGAAAAAAATATAATGAAAAAAAGAAAAAAATTAAAAAATCTAAGAAAAAAGGAAAAACTAAAAAATGAAAAAAGTAAAAAGAGACAAAAATTAAAGAAAAAGAAAAAAGGAAAAAGAAAAAACTAAAAACAGAAAAAAAAATAAAAAAGAACTATACATGACACCATATCTAACAGAACATAAAAAATTAAAATTAAAAAAAACTATATAAATTTATATTTGACATCATGTTCAATATGACGTCAAAAATAAATAAATAGAAAAAAGCAAAATAATCCGTAAAACTTGTTGCGTTCTGATTTTATCCGTGGAACTTGTTGTGTGCTGATTATTCCTAGTGAAACTTGTTGCACGATTTTTTTCTTTCAATGAATCTTGTACATTGATTTTTAACCTCGTGAAACTCGTTTTGCTCATGAAACTTATTGTGTGCTGATTTTTCTTTTTAGAACTCATTGAATGTTCATTTTTCTTCTTGAAACTTGTACATTGATTTTTCTTATCGTAAAACTGATTTTGTTCATGGAACTTGTTGCGTGCTGATTTTTGTTTTTGAAATTTGTTGAATGCTGATTTTTCTTCTTGAAACTTTTACATTGGTTTTTCGTATCATAAAACTAATCTTGTTCATGGAATCTGTTGCGAGCTGATTTTTGTTCGTGAAACATTTTGCGTATTGATTTTTTCTTCGTGAAACTGGTACATTTATTTTTCTCCTCCCGAAACTAATGTTGTTCATAAAATGTGTTCCGTGATGATTTTTGCTCGTGAAACTTGTTGAAGATTGATTTTTCTCTTCGTGAACCTTGTACATTGATTTTTCTAACTATGAAACTGATATTGCTCGTGGAACTTGTTGCGTATTAATTTTAGAACTTGTTACGTGCAGATTTTTGTTCGTGAAACTTGTTGCATGTCAATTTTTCTCTTCGAGAAGCTTGAACATTGATTTTCTCCTCGTTAAACTAAATTTGTTCATGGAATCTTACCGGGTTTATTTGGTTCATGGCGCTTGTTGCATGCTGACTTTTGTTCATGAAACTTCTTACATGTTGGTGTTTACTTTGGGTGACTTGTATATTGATTTTTCTCCTCTTTTAACTAATTTGGTTCAAGGAGCTTGTTACAGGCTGATTGCTGTTTGTGGAACCAGTTTCTTCCTTATTTTTGTTCGTGAAACTTGTTATATGTTCATTTTTCTCTTCTTGAACTTTTTCCTTCATTATTCTCCTCGTAAAACTAACTTTAGTCCTCGCAGTGAGCTGAATTTTGTTTGAAAAACTTTTTGCATGTTCATTTTTCTCTTCGTGAAGCTTTTACACTGATTTTTCTCCGCTAAAAAATGATTTTGAGCATGGGCATTGTATTGCGCTTATTTTTGTTCGTGAAACTTGTTGCGTGCTTTGTTCATGAAACTTGTTGTATCCTGATTATTCTTTTCGTGAAACTTTTACAATGATTTTTCTCATCACAAAACTGATTTTTTCCTTGGAACTTGTCGCGTGCTGGTTTTGTTCGTGAAATTTGTTTCATCATCAGTTTTTATTCATGAAACTCGTGTATTGATCTGCTTTTTGTTCATGATACTTGTTGTATGTTCATTTTTCTCCCCGTGAAACTGATTCTGTTAATGGAACTTGCTACATACTAATTTTCCTTCGTGGAACTTGTTAGATGCTGATTTTTCTTCGTGAAACTTATTTCATTTTGATTTTTCTCTTCGTATGACTTGTGATTGATTTTTCTCCTAGTGAAACTGATTCAGTTTATGGAATTTATTGCATACTGATTTATTTGCATAGAGCTTGTTACGCACTGATTTCTGTTCGTCAAACTTGTATCCTGCCAATTTTTCATTCGTGAAAGTTGTTGCATATTTATTTTTTCCTAGTTAAACTTGTATATTGATTTTTCTCCTCGGGAAACTGATTTTGTTTACAGAACTTGTTGCGTGCTGATTTTGTTCTTGGAACTTGTTGTCAGCTGTTTATTGATCGTGAAACTTGTTGCAAGTTGATTTTCCTCTTTGTAAATCTTTTACATAGATTATTTTCTGCGTGAAACTGATTTTGTTCGTGGAACTTGATACGTGCTGATTTTTGCTCAGGAAGTTGGTGCTTGCTGATTTTTGCTCGTGATACTTGTTGAACGTTACTCTTTTCTTTGTGAAATTTGTACACAGATTTTTCTCATCTTGAAACTAATTTTGTTCATACAACTTATCGCGTGCTGATTTTTGTTCGTGGAACTTACTGCGTGCTGATTTATGTTCTTAAAACTTGTCGAACGCTGATTTTTCAATTTGTTGCTTCGTGAAGCTTACATATTGATTTTTCTCATCGTAAAATTGATTTCATTCATCGAAATTGTTGCGTGCTAATTTTTATTCGTGGAAATTTTTGCGTGCTGATTATTGATCGTCAAACTAGCTGCATGTCAATTTTTCTCCTTTAAAAAATTGCACATTGATTTTTCTCCTCGTGAAACTGATTTTGTTCATGGAACTTGTTGCATACTTATTTCTGTTCGTGGAAGTTGTTGTGTACTAATTATCAAAGGAAAACTTGTTGCATCTGGATTTTTCTCCTTGTATAGTTTATACATTGATTTATCTAATCGTGAAACTGATTTTATTCATGGAACTTGTTGCGTGCTGACTTTTTTCGTAGAGCTTTTCGCATGCTGATTTTGTTCGTATAGCTTATTCAATGTGGATTTTCCTTATCGTGAAATTTGTACAATGATCATTCTCCTCGTGAAACTGATTTTGTTCATAGAACTTATTGGGTTCTGATTTTGCTCCATGAACACAATCAGTTTCACAAGGAGAAAAATGAATCTAAAACTTTCACAAAGGAGAATCAACGTCCAAAAAGTTTCATAAACAAAATTCTACTCGTAACAAGTTCCACGAACAAAATCAGGACGCAGCAAGTTCAATGAACAATATCAGTTTCAAGAAGAGAAAACAAATCAATGTACAAGTTTCACAAAGAGAAAAAACTACATGCAGCAAGTTTCAGGAATAAAAATCTACACGCGACAAGTTCCACAAACAAAAATCAGCACGCAACAAGTTCTTTGAACAAAATCAGTTTCGTGAGGAGAAAAATCTATGTACAAGTTTTACGAAGAGAAAAATAAATATACAACAAGGTTCTCGAGCAAAACAAATTAGCAGTGACTAAAATCTTCCAAAAAAATCAGCACACAATAGGTTCCAAGAATAAAATCAGTTACGTAGGGAGAAAAAACAAATGTACAAGTTGAACAAAGCGAAAAATCAACATGCAACAACATTCAGAAACAATAATCAGCACGCGACAAGTTTCACGAACAAAAATCAGTTTTGTGAGGAAAAAAATCTGTAAAAGCTTTACAAAGAGAAAATACAACATGTAACTGGTTTACTGAACAAAAATAAGCACAAAACAAGTTCCATGGATAAATCAGTTTCTCGAGGAGAAAAATCAATGTACATGTTTACCGAAGAAACAATCAACATGCAAAAAATTTCAGGAAAAAAATCACCCCGCAACAGGTTTCACGAGGAAAATCAAAGCACAACGAGTTCCATGAACAAAGCAGCAAACAATAAGCTCCATGAACAAAATCAGTTTAACGAAAAAAATAATCCATGTACAAGTTTCACGAGCAAACTCAACACACAACAAGTTTCATCGACAAAATCAGCACACAATAAGTTCCACAAACGAAATCGGTTTCACGAATAGAAAAATAAATGTATTAGTTTCACAAAGAGAAAAATCAACATGCAAAAAGTTTCACAAACAAAAATCAGCGCGTAACAAGTTCTATGAACAGAGTCAACACACAAAGAGTTCCATCAACAAAATCAGCACGCATTAAGTTCCACAAGCAAAATCAGTTTCACGAAAAGAAAAATCAATGTAAAAATTTCTCAAAGAGAAAAACAACATGCAACAAGTTTCACGAGCAAAAGTCAGCACGCCACAAGTTCCAATAAAGACAATGGTCACTTTTGAGTTTAAAATTTATTTTTAGAGATATAAAATTTGAAAAACCCTCAAAAATCAGCAAGCAACAAGCTCCATGAACAAAATCGGTTTTACGTTAAGAAAATTAATATACAAGTTTCACGAAAAAAAAATCAGCACCCAATATGTTCCACGAAGAAAAATCAGCACTTAATAAATTCTATGAACAAAATCAGTTTCGCGAGGAAAAAAAATATTCAAGTTTCACAAAGAGAAAAATCAACATGCAACAAGTTTCACAAACAAAATCAGCACGCAATAAGTTCCACGAACAAAAATCAGAGCACAACAAGTTCCATGAACAAAAAATCGCAACAAGTTTCATGAACAAAATCAGTTTCACGAGGAGAAGAACCAATACCAATTTAGAGCTGGTTCGATTCTGTCTGAGCTTACTAAGTCCTACCATTAACCCTTATTCCAAACCAAATAACCAGTGACACCAGGGCTCGAACCCCTATCCTCATAGACAAAGGATTTCAAGTTTAGCAAGCTGACCTCTCGGCTAGGACGTCTGGGTGGTAATATACTGTACCTTTACTTATAATAACACAATTTAGTTTATGACTGACTTTTTCACTAGCCATAACCCGTAACTATATGTCTGAAAATTCATATAAGACTAAAACACATGTCTGAAAACTGAAAAACTCTGCTGTAGTTTATTTGTTATTTTGACCGATGAGTTTGGGTGGTAAGGTGATCTTGATATCGATCTTTCGTGTGCATAGAGATTACAGCTTTATTTTATGGTGTTAAAGGTACCGGGTTCGAAGACTAAAAAGCAGGTCCCCCCTATAAGAAAAGAAAGACAGAAATGAAAATAGCAAAGTATTAAACCACAAGCCTTTTCCAAATAAGTTTACGCCAGTTGGCAACAAAATAAGCCAGTTTGGGACAAAATCAGCTACATAATATCTTAGACCACACTGCTTTTGCATTACAGAATTCATAAGGGAAAAAGAATTTATTTTAAATAAAGCAATGGAAAAATATAGAACGGTTTTATTAAAATTATACCGGCTTTTTCTCTCTTAAATTCTCTAGAATCAGCGAATGTGACATTACTGTATGACAATTCAAAATTCGTTTTTTTGCGATGCAGTTTTGTTTTAGCTGAAATGTAAACACATTTTTCCATTTATTGTATTAAACATTCAAGTTAATTTCCACTTTTGTTAAACCAACTTTTTGACATACAAAAACGAACAATTTTTTGTGCACATGGAATAATAGAATTATTTCTGATTCTAGTTGTCATTTGAATTAAAAATGGGCGGTACTTAAAGTCTTAGCCAAATAGAAAAGTAATAGAATTTACTTTATAGCATACTGCAATTAATACACTTAATTTTCCGATGATTTTAGAGAAAATGAGAGAGAAAAGCCGGTACAAGTTTAATGAAACCGTTCTTTTGTGTTCTATTGTGTACTATACAAGTTAGCCTTCCAAAAACAAAAATATACTTTAGCTTTCAATTTTCGTCTCCCTTAGGCTGAAGAACTAATTAAGTATGGGAGAAAATTAAGCAGAGAAACCGAGAATCTTACCATCTTGGAGTCAAAGTAGACCTACGTTGCCCGGGCAACGTGAAGTGTTGCGACAACCATTGTCCGGCTTCGCCGGCTAGTGCTGTGAGAGCAACACTTTGGTGGCAACACTTTGTTTCTTTGCTATCGATCAGTAATCAAATGATCAGAGGCTATTCCTCAGTGTTAAAAAAACAACAACAAAATAGTATCGAAAGAAGGGACTAAATTGACTTAGCAGCCAGTTGAACTTTATTCTTTTCAATCGTTGACATCTTGAAGGGATGAAAACTCGGAACAATATTTTATATAATCTAGTTGGTATTATAAAGCTATCCCTAACTTTTCGGGATCAAAATAACATAGATGACATTCTATTAATTATTACGAAACTATCTCATTGTTTTAAATTCTCGTTTGTGCTTGTTTCTTCACTATCGGTTAAATTATGAAGTCGTCAGCCTATCGAAGTTTTTAAAAAGGTATGTTCAAACAAGAACGCAATCAGTTATTAAATGACCAAAGGCTATTCCTAAGCGTTGAAAAAACAACAACTACAAAATAATATCGAAAGAAGGGACTAAATTGACTTTGCAGCCAGTTGAACTTTATCCTTTTCAATCGTAGACATCGTGGCGGATGAAAACTTGGAACAATATCTTATATAATCTAGTTGGTATTATAAAGCCATCCGTAACTTTGGAAATCAAAAGTTTTTTTCCATTCACGGAACGGCCAATTAAATAAATTTAGTCATTTATGTCTAAGGCCCCTTAAAATTTTGATTAAGCCATTTTGTTCATTGCTTACATTTTTACGCATTATTTTTTTGTTACAACCAAATAATTTACATTGGGGATAAATACTACAAGTGTATCAAGTATACTTAAGGTAAATATTAATTTACCTTAACGTAAATTTATATGGAAACCCAAGGATCAGCTAAACCTACTAACAACTCACACAGTCCTTAGCCACTTGGAGCCAACACAGCTGCACACTGTCCACTCTAGCCCCATCTATTCAAATTTCCGCATTTTGTCCCCCACGGTAGTTCCAATTTCCGTAATATCCTTCGTTATTCTTTCTACCAGTTGGACCTAATTTGCTGGCCAAGAAACATAATCTTTGATAATCTGTCATCCTTCATTTGTCAAGCGCGACCTACGAATCCTAATCCTTCATTCGTTCTCACCCTAGGAAGTAGGATCGAACGATATATTTCATTTTTTTTTTATTAAATATGACCACTAAAATGGGTACCTATGACTAAGCCTTAGGCAGTTCCTACAGAGAACATTTAAAAGTCTTCCTCTACCTTTCGACGCGCCCTTCCAAAGCCACACTTCTAAGCGACAAGGGAGTTTTCGCGATATTCATGGAAAAACTTTTCAGCTTGGATGCACGTCTCGGAATCTTCTGGAAAGGGAAAATGCCAAACTGGAAAGTGAAGAAGACGCTTGGAGCACGAAAACTACTGAAAAAGTTTCATAGCCGCTACCTGCGCTGAAAGCGTGTTCAAGTCACGAAAAACCTGAACGGAAAGATTTTCCTGTCGGTCTATAACCACACAAACACATGACAAGTGATTCCGGATCAGCTTTCCAAGAGACCGCCTAAAAGTCTTCTTAACAAAAAAATTTTTTTCTACCTATTCTTGCATCCTGAAACCCAAAAACGGAGGACACGTGTCCTCCCCTCTGAAGGCCAAAAGTTCTCTCTGAAGAAACTATTTTCAGGAGTGGATTGGGGAAAAATACTGATTAATAAGCCATTTTTTTAGGTGCTCCCTCCCGAATATTAATTCTACATCAGCCCCTGAACATATTTAAGTTAATAAGCCAATATTTAAAGAATTCACTAATCGCCTACAACGAACATCGTTCATATTTTGCCTGCCAAGAATGGCAATGTACCTTGAAAGGGGGAGAGGGGCTAATTAAGAGATTTTAATTGATGATTAAGTATGTTCATATGAGAAGGCATAATATCGTTACATCCTGAACTCATAAAAGTTCATTTTGTAGTAAATTCAATTACAAAACTACGATTTACTTTAAAAGTAAATTTTCTAAGTCAAATCTATCTAAATTGGCTCGCCACAAATACAACACAATTCAAATGCCAGCAATAGTTTATTGAACAAACTGGAATACAGCACATCATGCAACAACAGAGCAAAGGGGATGATCACGTTGGCATGGAGTTTACCAGATACAAGCCCGGCACTAGTTCACAGGCAGTGGCCGAAGCCTTTCACTCTTATAACAGCGATCTTTGAAACCATCATACTTTTCAATTTTAGATACCTACGCAAAATACAGTTAAGCAAAACTATTTAAAAAAAAATTATACTTTTTCCAACAAAATCCTTACTGTGGTCTAGAGAGAAAAGCTGAGATATTAAAGCGTATACGGCATGAGATGTCCCAAGAACAGAAAGAATCTATAAAACATACATTAAACGCCATCCCGATTTGACTGCGGCAAGTTTCCAAGAACCGGTTGGTTCTGATTACTCGGGATTACGGTTATTAGCCTCTAGCTCAAAGAGCACGAGTAACTGATAAGAGTAAGAGTGGTGCCAGTGATGACGAAAAAACTATCAAAACCATCTAGCGTTTGTCGTCACCTGGAATTTTCCCCTCTGTATTAGTAAGAATAAACAATTTAATTAGTGTAATTTGTAAATAAAGGGCAGCAATAAGTGTCTGATAAATGTTCCTGGCAGAAAAACGATTACAGAGCTTGAAAATGCCAAGTATCGCCAACAAAAGATGACATTGATAGGTTTTTTTTTATAGACACTAGCACCAGTATCCACTCTTAAAAGTTACCCATACTCTCTGCACTAGCCATTCCATTTCAACCGTCAAGG
Source organism: Artemia franciscana (assembly GCF_032884065.1). Lineage (NCBI taxonomy): Eukaryota > Metazoa > Arthropoda > Branchiopoda > Anostraca > Artemiidae > Artemia > Artemia franciscana. The sequence goes on from NW_027062688.1 coordinate 62,826, forward strand.
GTACAAACCCTAGCTATTTTTCTGAGCCCGGTAGAAATTCTTGATAGAAAGAGGCAATATTTTTTGTTTTTGTTCTTCCAAGTTCTTTTACTCATTGCACAAAATGAATATGAATCTTTTTATTATTGGTTGAACGTGAGGTCGAACTTAGAAAAAAAAAGAAAAAAAGAGAGACAAAACAGAAAATAAAACAACAGACAGAGGTTAAAGAATAAAATGACACCTATTAAAACAGTGGAACAGAAAAGAACAAGAACATAAATAATAAAATTAGGCAAAATGCTTCAGTTATTGCCCTCCCTCAAAATATATATCACACATCGCCTAATGAATGAATGCAACCAATATATATATATATATATATATATATATATATATATATATATATATATATATATATATATATATATATATATATATATATATATATATATATATATATTTATATATATATATATATATATATATATATATATATATATATTATATATATATAATCACAAATTAACGAGTTAACACACTTCAAGAATCGGTAGGACTGCTGTGCCAGACTCATTGTACTCTTATGAAATTATAATAAAACACCCTAAAATGTGAATCCCAAAATTCCTAAACGGTACTATAGTTATGTCATTTTCACCCCTAGCTTTTGCCGCACATGCTCGTAGACGACGTAGCTGATTGACACCGCAGGTGCAACCTATAAAAAAAAACTATATAAACATATAATTGTATATTGTAAGTCAGCATAAGATAAATTATACTAATACAGCCTCCAGGGATGATTAAAAGATAAATAAGCGTTTTTTTGTGAAAATTTTTCACTTTCATTATTACGCAATAAAAGAAATATGAAAGATTTTTTTATATTTAACTCTTTTTTCTTATTTTTTCTTTTGATGATTTATTGAATTGTATCAGATTAACGACGCTTCTTGACTACTAAGGTCCCTGCGTCGGCCCTGCAATATTATGATTGATCATTTATTTAATAGCTAGGTTTAAGTTGCCAACAACATATCAGTGGTTTGCAGGTTTTTTCGAGGGGTCGGGAGTGGGCAGCTATTAGTAACATAGTTCATGTTATTTTGTTTCGAATGAATCTCCAAATTAAAAAAAAAAAAAATCATCAGAAACAAGCACGTAAAATTCCAAAGGAAATACAATTATTTATGCCCCCACCTCCTCTTAAAAAGCCCTAGCACTTAGAAACATTTATCGCTCTTGCCCGATTAGCTTCCTGTGTTCCAACAATAAAACAATCAGTTTCTTCCTTTTCCCCTCTCAGTATCAAAGTAGGTTACTTTTTGCAAAAAAAGAAAAAAAAACCTTTCAGTTTTTCAATTACACAATGTATGTTAATGCTTCATACATTAAAATGAAAAAATCAAGTCCTCTATTGATTTCCATAGAAAATTCTCGAAATAATCAGCCATTGTGCAGATATTTTAAAGATATTTATAATTACACAGGGGAATGTATGAGTACGTGTGCACTAATTTGTTTTTTGCAAGTACAAACTCATAATGGATGACGCTGAAAACCTGAATTTTCTATCAAGGAAAACATGAGTCTCAGCAATTTCTTTTACAAAATCAGGGATGGTAGAGGTAGTGACCATGCTCCAAAATCTGCTGATAAACTGTCAGTACTCCCACTATCATCCTGTGCTTTAGCCATGTCGTTGATCAATCCTTAAAGAGTCAGTTATTCACCGCGATACTCGGAGCTCACGTACTTAGGTAAACGGTAATTTTGTTGCACCAAATAAAAGATAGTAGCTGATGATAAAACTTCATGCCAGTGTCAGTGAGGGAGATTAAAAGGGCTAACCCAATGCTAGGAATCTAGGATACTCGGAGCTCACGTACTTAGGAACGGTAATTTTGTTGCACCAAATAAAAGATAGTAGCTGATGATAAAACTTCATGCCAGTGTCAGTGAGGGAGATTAAAAGGGCTAACCCAATGCTAGGAATCTAGGATACTCGGAGCTCACGTACTTAGGAACGGTAATTTTGTTGCACCAAATAAAAGATAGTAGCTGATGATAAAACTTCATGCCAGTGTCAGTGAGGGAGATTAAAAGGGCTAACCCAATGCTAGGAATCTAGGATACTCGGAGCTCACGTACTTAGGAACGGTAATTTTGTTGCACCAAATAAAAGATAGTAGCTGATGATAAAACTTCATGCCAGTGTCAGTGAGGGAGATTACGTGGGCTAACCCAATGCTAGGAATCTTGTAAAGATTCCTAACGTTAAGTCAATATTAAGAATCTTACTCAAAGATAAATTATATGTTATGACAGGAATATATAGATACTCTTTTCTAACCATTTTCTTCTTTTTTTTTGTAATTCACTGCCCATAACAGTTATTCACCATCCCAAAATGCGGGCCGTCACGTCCATTTGGATCACTGTATTGCCCACCAAAGGACAATGGCATAATTTACAAATCACTGCACCAAAGCATGTTTCAGTGGCATTGACTATAACTAAGCACCTGTCAGTATAGATTCAATGATAATAATGAAAAACATTCCGGTTCTGTTGTTAGCGGTTAGAAATATTTTTCACTCTAAACTATCAAAAAAAGTATAACAACAGGAGTTCAATACGATTTAAAAGAGAAATCAAGTCCTTTATTGTTTTCCATAGAAAATTGTCGAAATAATCGGTCACATGTGCATATATTCAGGTAAAAGGAGAATTTTCTATTTTTTCTTTTTTGTTTTTTTTTGTGTGTTGTTTTTTTCCAGGGATGACCGTATCGAACAAAGGGTCCTAGCAAATCGGGAGATAGCTCATTTGAACAGAAAGCAAAAGTTATATTGTCCGATTTAAGTAGCTTAAAAGATTGGAGGACCTCTAGCTACCTCCAGCGCCCATTTTTTCCTCCAAATTCATTCGACCAGAATTTTGAGATAACCGTTTAATTAAGAATGGATGAAATGTCCAATATCTATGCATCGGTGATGACATGACCCTCTAAGTCCCTGGGTAAAGGGGTGTAAGCTATGCAATTTGCCCGATTTGTTCACATACAGAATTTTTTGTTAGTGGGAAATATATGGAAATTTTGCGGAGAGGGGGTTATTCTCCATGGCAAAATTTTCCATGGGAGGAAAGTTTCGGCTGAATACTATTCACATACAAAATTTTTCTTTATTGGGGAATATATAGAAATTTTTCGGAGAGGGGGTTATTATCCATGGCAAAATTTTCAGTGGTAGGAAAGTTTTCCGGGTGAATTTTCCAGGAGCAATATTACACGGGGGGGGGGGGGAGAAGGGGAATTCGTGGCTTTATTTCAAAAACAGGCAGAAATTAAATAAATAAAAACAAGTTTTTTCAACTGAAAGTAAGGAGCAATATTAAAACGAACAGAAATTACTTTGTATTTGAGGGGGGATTGTGACGTTTTCAGTCCTGGCTCTTTACGCTAAAATTTGACTTTTTGTCTTGATTGTTGAGGAAGGACTAGTCAAACATAAGGGCCCTAGGTTTCGAGCCAGAAGTATTTTTGAAGAGCTTTAAGACCATAGCGAAAGAACGAGCGTTGAAGAAGAGGCAGTACGCCTTATGTACAAAATAATTTCTCTTTATTGCAAGTTTTAATGTTGCTCATTACTTTCAGTTGAAAAAACTTGTTTTATTTATTTAACTCCTAACTAAACATGACATTTTCAGTAAAAAAGGAAAAAAAACTCAGAACAAAACAAAACGAACAAGCGGATTTATGACTGTAAGTTAAGGTGGATTAAGTTTGTTGTTGTTGCTGTACTAGTTGAAGCAGTTTAAAGACATATAGACCAAAGCCTTTTTGTTATAAAATAGCTTTCAAGTCTTAAGATCTAATTTTTGACGTTCTTATTTAAATTTTTGTTGTCTTGCTTTAGAATAATATTATTCATGCATTTTACAATCGCTATGTTTAATATGAAACGGCCATGAAACGGAGATCAGCACCGCCGATTCGGACCTTAAGGGTCTAGTGCCGTCTTACTTACTTACTTATCTTTAATATACGGCACGTTCGAAAGAAGTTTTTCGGGTGAATACTATTCACATACAAAATTTTTCTTTATTGGGGAATATATAGAAATTTTTCGGAGAGGGGGTTATTATCCATGGCAAAATTTTCCGTGGTAGGAGAGTTTCCGGGTGAATTTTCCAAGAGAAATATTACACGGGGAGGGGAGAAGAGGAATTCCTGGCCTTATTGCAAAAACAGGCAGAAATTAAATAAATAAAAACAAGTTTTTTCAACTGAAAGTAAGGAGCAATATTAAAACTTAAAATGAACAGAAATTACTTTGTATTTGGGGTGGGGATTGTCACGTTCTCAGCCCTGGCTCTTTACGCTAAAATTCAACTTTTTGTCCTGATTGTTAAGGAAGGACTACTCAAAGATAAGGGCCCTAGGTTTCGAACGGGAAGTACTTTTGAAGAGCTTTAAGACCATAGCGAAAGAACGAGCGTTGAAGAAGAGGCAGTACGCCTTATATACAAAATAATTTCTCTTTATTGCAAGTTTTAATGTCGCTCGTTACTTTCAATTGAAAAAACTCGTTTTTATTTATCTAACTCCTAACTAAACACGACATATTCAGTAAAAAAAAGAAAAAAAAAAAAAAAAAAAAAAAAAAAAAAAAAAAAAAAAAAAAAAAAAACTCAGAACAAAAGAAAAAGAACAAGCGGATTTATGACTGTAAGTTAAGGTGGATTAAGTTTGTTGTTGTTGCTGTACTAGTTGAAGCAATTTAAAGACATACAGACCTATCCTTTTTGTTATAAAATAGCTTTCAAGTCTTAAGATCTAATTTTTGACGTTCTTATTTAGAATTTCTCTTGTCTTGCTTTAGAATAATATTATTCATGCATTTTACAATCGCTATCTTTAATATGAAACGGCCATGAAACGTAGATCAGCACCACAGGTTTGGACCTTAGTTATCTTTAATATACTGCACGTTCGAAAGAAGTTGTCCTCCTCAACAATTATAACAATCTAAGGTTTCTATAATTTCCTTGATACCTCAATTAAAATCTTCATGTTACTGGGGTTGAAATTAATATACCTGCCTTTCTACAGTAGCTAGCACTAAATAATCTTTTCAGCTTAGAATAGGCTTATCAAAATTTTTATATATTAATTTTGATAGGCTTTATTATTTTACGATTTTACTTATTTTAGATTCTATTTCTTTTATTTGACCTATTATTAATTGACGAGAATTTCAAGTAATAAAAAAAAATTGATAGAAACAGGAACAGAAATAATACATTTTCAAAATGAATGTGGCCCTTGTGCAGATCGTCAAGAATAATTTGTTCTATAAAAATACGTTTTAAAATAACAAATAATGGCCAAATATAGAATACGAAAATTATAAATAAACACAGCACTGCTACAAGCGGTCAAGAGCATATGTGGTAATAGGACGCGTGCTCGGCAAAAGACACACTACAAAAAGAATCAGTAACTTGAAAGGGGGATGAGAAACAAGGTGATTTGCTAAGAGCACGTTCTTTCTGTAAATAAAAAAAGGACCTAAAACATAAAAAAAGATTTAAAATCTTAAACGAATTTTATCAATATAAAAAGAACCTATAACTTTAAACAAATTTCATCAAGATGAAAAAGGAGCTAAAAAATAAAAGAACTAAAATTCCAAATGAATTTTATCAATATAAAAAGAACCTAACACTTTAAAGAAATTTCATCAATATAAAAAGGGAGCTAAAACATAAGAAAAGACCTAAAATTCTAAACGAGTTTCATCAATATAATAAAGAACCTAAAATTTCATTTATACAAAAAAAAGCCTAAAACTTAGACACATCTCATCAATATAAAAAGGAGCTAACAAATAAAAAAGACCTAAAATTCTAAATGAATTTCATCAAAATAGAAAAGAACCTAAGAAAAAGGACCAAAATCCTAAATGAATATCATCAATATAATAAAGGACCTAAAATTTTAAACGAATTTCATCAATATAAAAACGACCTAAAATTCTAAGTGAGTTTAATCAATATAAAAAGAACCTAGAACTTCAAATAAATTTCATCAATATGAAAAAGGAGCTAAAAAATAGAAAAGACCTAAATTCTAAACAGATTTCATCAATATAAAATGAACCTAAAAGTTTAAACGAACTTCATTATTATAAACAAGAGCTAAGAGCTCATATGGCACTTGTGACGAGACAAGAAGAGCTAAGAGCCAAGAGCTCATATGGTATGAGCTCGTAACAAAATTCTAAGAATCAATAGATTGATTTAAAAGGAAAATCAGAGGATTAATGCTGGTCAGGATTTAAAATAAGAGCTCTGAGTCAAGATTTCCTTCTAAATATCAAAATTCATTAAGATCCGATCACCCACTCGTAAGTTATATATACCTAATTTTTCTTAATTTTTCCTCTCCCTTAGCCCCCGAGATGGTCGAATCTGGGAAAACGACTTTATCAAGTCAATTTGTGCAGCTCCCTGACACGCCTACCAATTTTCATCGTCCTAGCACGTCCAGAAGCACCAAACTCGCCAAATCCATGAGCCCCTCCCCCCAACTCCCCCAAAGAGAGCGAACCCGGTACGGTTACGTCAATCACGTATCAAGGACATTTGCTTATTCTATCCACCAAGCTTCATCTCGATTCCTCCACTCCAAGTGTTTTCCAAGATTTCCCCTCCCAACTCCCCCAATGTCAAAAGATCGGGTTGGGATTTGATATAAGAGCTCTGAGACTTGAATTCCTTCTAAATATCAAATCTCATTAAGATCCGATCACCTATTCGTAAGATAAAAATACCCCAATTTTCACGTTTTCCAAGAATTCCGGTTTCCCCCTCCAACCCCCCCCCCCCCATGTCACAAGAACTGATCGGAATTTAAAATTAGAGCTTTAAAGCATAAGATCCTTCTAAATATCAAATTTCATTAAGATCTGGTCACCCTTTCGTAAGTTACAAATACCTCATTTTTCCAAATTACCCCCCCCCCCAAACTCCACCAAAGAGAGCAGATCCGGTCCGGTTATGTCAGTCACGTATCTTAGACAGGTTTTTATTCTTCCCATCCAGTTTCATCCTGATCTCCCCGCTTTAAGTATTTTCTAAGATTTCCGCCCCCCCCCCCCCAATGACGCTGGATCCGGTTGAGATTTAAATAAGGTTGCAATTTAAAATAAGAGATCTGGGTTACGAGGTCCTTCTAAATATGAAGTTTCATGAAGATCCGATCACTCCTTCGTAAGTTAAAAATCCGTAATTTTTTCTAGTTTTTCAGAATTAACGAACCCCCCCCCCCCATTAGAGCGGATCCGTTCCAATTATTTAAATCACGTATCTAAGACTTCTGCTTATTTTTCCCACCAAGTTTCATCCCGATCCCTCCAATCTAAGCGTTTTCCATGATTTTAGGTTCCCCCACCCCAAACTCCCTCCAATGTCACCATATCCGGTCGGGATTTAAAATAAAGCTTTGAGACACGATATCCTTCTGAATATCAAATTTCATTGAGATCCGATTAGCCGTTCGTAAGTTAAAAATAACTCATTTTTTCTAATGTTTCAGAATACCCCCCCCCCCCCCAACTACCCCAAAGACAGTGGATCCGTTCCGGTTATGTCAATCATGTATCTAGGACTTGTGCTTATTTTTCCCACCAAGTTTCATCCCGATCCCTCCACTCTAAGTGTTTTTAGGTTTCCCCCTCCCAACTCCCCCCCTCCCACTATGTCATCAGGTCTGGTCGGGATTAAAACTTTCAGCTCTGAGACACAATATACTTCCAAACATCAAATTTCATTAAGATCAGATCAACCGTTCGTAAGTTAAAAATACTTCATTTTTTCTATTTCTTCCAAATTAACGGGCCCCCCACTCCTCCCCAGATGGTCACATCGGGAAAACGACTATTTCTAAATTAATCTGGTCCGGTCCCTGTTACGCCTGCCAAATTTCATCGTCCTAGCTTATCTGGAAGTGCCTAAAGTAGCAAAACTGGGACCGACAGACCGACAGAATTTGCGATTGCTATATGTCACTTGATTAATACCAAGTGTCATAAAAAGGAGCAAATAAATAAAAACGACCTAAGAATTTCTTCAAAACCTAAAAAAGGACCCAAAATTCTAAATTAATATCATCAATAGTAGGAAATTTACCTTCAGGAAATTCGGGACAATGCCCCTCCATAAGCCTGGAATACCTTCTGTATTGACAACGTGTTTCAACTGTCCTGTCATTGTTAAGAGTTCTTGTGGCACTTGTGGAGGTGGTGTTCCATTTGGACACACAGTATTTAAGGCAGCTGATAAAAGAAAAAATAATGTAGTCTACAGCATACAAGAGATGAAAGAAGGATTTGATAAGAAAGAAGAATAAAGGCCTAATATCCCTTTATGGCTAAAGGCCTTCAGAACAGATGAGAAAGAAAGATGAAGTTGTATTTCTGAAAAAAAGAAACCCAAACGAAAAACTAGCGATCAAAGAAGAAAGAAGAAAGATGAATGCAGGAATGATCAGTATTCAGAGCAGCTAAGAAAAGAGAGAAGAAAAATGTAACTGAAAAAAAGAGATAAAGAAAAAGGAAAGAAATACATGTATTTTACTTAGACTTAAGCCTTGAAACAAAATTTTGCTTTTAAGGAAAGAAGGAAAACAAAGACGACTAGAAAAGAAAAAAAGAGACGAGAATACAGAAATCCCATTTGGACTTGGTCATCTGAGTGATTGGGATTAAAACAATAGGTCAGAGGGATGAAATACAAATTTGGTAAGATAAAACAAAGAAAGAGCGTAGTTCCATTATGACTTAGTTTTTAAAGTAGTCTGAAAAAAGTTTAAATAGAGATGAGTTAATAATGGAAGAGATAAAATGAAATTTAATATCAAAGAAAAAGAAAGGAAATAACCAGAAAGAAAAGTAAAAAGTTGAAAACTGAAAAAAGAAGAAACAAAAAATGAATTCCAGAAAAAAAAAGTAAAACCACTAAATACAAACCTTGACACAGACTGAAGATTTGAATTAAGAAAAAAGAATTTGGATAGGTTTTAAAACAAAACAAAAAAAGAAGTGGAAGTTGATGAAAAATAAGCATAATGCTAAGTAGATCAGACGACAACGAACGTCTTCTATTTCTTAATTTTTCATTTTAAGAAGCAATCCGGAAAGATTATAAAATCGTATAAGATTAAAAAATTTTTTACCCTTATGATGCCTAATATGATACTTTCTCTGTTTTTAGAGAAGTATAAATTCCATAGGGCCACAGAAAAAAACATCGAAGCATGACAGTCTAATTTTGGGCTATCAAACCTAGGAGTTTCTAAAAGCATTTTCTGAAAATGCAATTTCTACAGGCATTATGTTTAAATCTGGTTTCTTTAATTCGCTGAATAAACTGATTTTTTTCTCTCTCAAAAATTTCTATCCGATTTGTGATTAACTCCAGTTTGTCTTGCACTGAATGCCTAGTCTTTGTCACTTGGTATATGCCAAGTTACTATCAATTGGTAACCGACAGTCTCAGTTACTATTTATGCTGTAATAATCAAAAGTGCGACATATACCATTTTGTAACTTTTCAAGAGAGCCAAGAAACGGAAAAAAGTTTACTGACTGTGGTGAATCTGAAGGATGAAACTAATGGGAGATTCAAAATTATTCCATTTTATGGCGTATGTCTCCTTTTCCCTTGGAAAAAAAGGAGACAAATGCAAGGTTCCCATGAAATAGCTCCACAGGACAATCTCCTTCCTTCATTTTGAATGCAACAAGACCTGATCAAAAAGGGACAGACGTCACTTAAAGGCTTGTGCCTTTTTTTTATCTTTGCAACGGTTCAAGACAGGACAAATTTGACTGTGCCATTCGATTCCTCGTGGTTAGTTTACTATTACATGACGTATTTTTAACCAAAATAGCACATGTCGCACTTTTAATTATCACAACCGACACCATCACAACCGGTATATCTAATTACCCGCAGCCTGCAGACGAGTTCGCACAAGAGCCAAAGGGTAGGAAACGAGCTGGCCAATTGTTGATGAAACCATTCCACAACTCAACAGGACTATAACACTTGGACTGTCGCCATTGCCGTGCGACTTGAGCCACCGCTTTTTCAAAGTCTGTGAAATAGAAGAAAAAACTGAAAATAATGACTGTGTTCGAAAAACACATTATGGATAGATGCAGATAATTGTTGTAAAAAGGCCATAGAGCCATGACAACAAGCAAAATAATCTAAGCTCTTCACACATAAACGAACATTTCAAAAACACATACAAAAAACAATTCAAACATATTCAACAATCTATCAAGCACTCAACTCCTCCCCCCCAAAAAAATTTTTTTTTCTCTATTCGCCATTAATCTTTTACTTTGTTTCCTTCATTGTCCCAACGTCATCCGATCATTTGATTTAATGAAATGAGCCAGTCATTTGACCCCAAACGATTTGAAAATAATTCCCTCTTAAAATTTGGGACAAAGGGCCATAAAGTGAAGCAGTTCCAAATCAGTTTCACCACATTAGAGGCAATATTATGAGCCATCCATTACTCTTTATTGCACTTCTAGAATTTCAAAAGAAGGAATGCGGCTAAGTTTTATTTAAGTATATGAAGATTTTAACAAAAAAATGGGATTTAATTTTGGATATAATGCATAAAAAAAACTTAATATAATTTACACTTCAATTATCCAGAAAATTATGTATTCAAACTTAGGGTTTAAGTAGTCGAGACAGGTAGAAAAAATAAGAGTTTAAAAATTTATTATGACAAGGGAAGGGGTTAAACCCCAAACCAGAGGATTTTATCTGTAGAAAAAAGCAAGATTTTCAAAAAGTTCGTTATTAGGACACAGTTTTCCAGGCGAGATTTCAAGACTGTTGATCATAGTAGCTATTTGATTCTTGACAAAGCTTGTTTTGTTTTTTTTTTTTTTTTTTTTAATTGTAGAAACACAAGCAAATAATATAAATAGACAAAAATGGATGGTCAAATAAATTGAAAAGTAACGGAATGGCCCTAGACTAAACTTATTTTAAATGGTTTTAAAACTGGTATTATTGAATTATTCATAACTAAGCCCCCCCCCCCAAAGCTAAGGTCAGTGTTCGCGTTAATAGATCCTATGATACTTTGTTAGACACTTTACGTCACAAAGGATATTTAAAAGTGCTTTCAAAGGCAATTTTAAAGTTACAGAACGTCCGATTTGTTGCAAAGAATGACTAAGATAGATAAATTAAAGCAATAAATGCAGCATTGAAATAAAATATTAAAAAAAAACTGTTAAATGAGTATGATAGATTTTACTAGCTCTCAATATTTTATTAATTGAAACTTCTGTTTTTCAATTTACCTCGTACACAGCTAGGTCAAATCCAGCGTATGGAATGATACCAAGAAGATTTGGAATATAGCCTCTGTAGAAGCCTTTAACACCATCAGCAACATATATTTTCTGGGCTACATCGATGATCCCTTTATATTGCCCTGTTGTACGAATTGCTAACCGTGTCTTCAGCACCTAAGAAGTTTCGGTTTTGATAAAAGGGCAAATTAAAGAGCACATATGAATTGAAGTGAGTTCAATTTATTCAAGATTCAAAATCTTTTATATCACACAAAATAAAAAAACACAAATAACTGAATAAAGCCAACAGGGAGCTAGGCTCAAAAAGAAGGCTATCTAATATTAACTTAATTTCATATCCACTAAATATAAAGATAAAAAACATAAGGAAAAAAAAAAGAAAAAAAAGATAACATAATATAGAGCAGAAGAGGGATAAATCAGGCTACTCCAACATGGCAAATTCCAAATATAACAATAAAAAAAATATATAAGAAATTACAAAGTAAAATTTCCCCGTCATCAAACGAGGTTAATTTTGTTTTGTTCTATTAATTTTGTCTTTAAAAGTGATCGGCTATGAGTATTGTTTTTAAATTAAAGAGATAACTAAGTTTATATTCATTATATTTTTATGACTGAAAATTACTAAAAAAAAAAAAAAAAAAAAAAAAAAAAAAAAAAAAAAAAAAAAAAAAAAAAAAAAAAACAGAAGTACTTAACTCACTAATAAAAATTCGCTACTTCATCTATTGCAAAATATTCTTTTAAAATCTAGGGCGGGGAAGAATTAAATTTTCTTTTCGATGAAAATACCGAAAAAGAGCATTGTCAAAATCAGGGATAGGGAGCAATCAGCCCCTGTTTGCGAGTTGACGTAGGCCTACCTATGTAATCGTTATTCATATGGAAAGGCTGTAGTAGATAGTTATGTTTAAACTCTATGTGCAATAGCATATCTTTGCAATCTATACAGAATGTGCAAAGTTATCACGCAAAAACGACTTTGTTTTTTGGAATTGTGCAAGGTGGAGCACATTATTTGTTATGTTGCTGTGAATTATATCAAAATAAGCATTCAATTGGTCCATTCCAGTTTCGCTGATTTTATTAAATTAATTATGTTTAATTATTTTCTGAATATTGTATTTTGTATTCTATATTTATATTTTGTATTCTGAATATTCTATTTTTGTATCCGCTTTTCTCTATAAATATATAGGATGATTGGTATGTGATAACAAAACAATTCTCTTCCTTTATAGTTTCAACATAATTCTTGGGATTTGCTGAATTTTATCTCGGGATTAACCTGTGTGATGAAATGTGATCTGTTCTTGACACATACTTTAGAGAAACGTAGAAGAAAGCTACACGATTTTCAGCTGGTGGAAATATAGCACAAATTCAAATTGTGGTAATTTGAATTTACTAACAATGCAAAACTGAACTTATTCCTAAGTCATAAAGTCAAAATAGAAAAAATAGAGTAAGTACATGAGAAGGACTTTCATTTCAGGCATTAATATATCATATTTCAAGCAATTATTGGATCTTTCCTACATAATAAAACCAGTATTTAAAATACAAAAAAAAATCCAGTATATTGCAAAAAGACAAGTCGATCATATAGGCTGACAAGGCAGGGGAAAAGGGCAACCCTTTTAACAGTATGTCTTAATTGTAAACTTTAATAAGCCCTGTGACATTACTTTGTATTTGTGCTGTATTTAATGAAAAGACAAAAAAAAACTAACAAAAGACAAAAAGACAAAAAAAAACTTTTCAAAATATAAATCTTTTCGGTAAACGGCAAATGACGCTCTGACCTTTAAAAGATTTAGGGGGCGGTAGCCCTACTCATATTCCTGGCAATTTCTACCCGTTTTACGTTTAATTGGTCTTTTCAGTTAGTCTTTGTTCGCTTGCTCTTGGTTCTTCCGGTCTCGTCACCAGTGCCAGCTCTTAGCTCTTCAAAATACGAAATTAAAGACTATATTGCGGATTTTTTAAAAACTCGGTCGTCCGTCTGAGACTTTAATTCCCAAGTTTCTAGTCACTTTCACCAAATTGATTTTAAAAATCAATTGAAAAATACAGGTTACCCCCCCCATCTATTCCATACTTTAATACTTTCCTACAACAGATTCTCTCGGAATAGATTTTATCCAAAATTTTATTGGTTGCCATAGGCTTTACGAATTACCAAAATTTCTTCTACTATTCTAAAATTTTTGCCGATTATCTACCTTAGTATTTGAACGAAAAGTAGGCCATGTGGTTCTCAAGCACCTGTGCCAAATAGTGCGTGATTCCCTGCCTGACAAGACAAAGCGTCACTTGTCAAGCCTCAATTTGAATCCTAAGCTTAAGACATCTGTAAGCAGTCTCGTAATTGTCAGAAGAGTATTCGTATCTTTTCATTCCAACGGATAACAAGAGCTAAGAGCTCATATGGCACTTGTAACGAGGTCGGATTAGCCAAGAGCTTGAGCTCTAGGAGAATTCTAAGAATCAATAGACTGATTTAAAAGGAAAATCGGAGGCTTAATGCGAGCTGGGATTTAAAATCAAAGCTCTGAGACACAATGTCCCTCTAAATATCAAAACTCACTAAAATCCGATTACCACTCCTAAGTTAAAAATACCTAATTTTTTCTAATTTTCCCTCTCCCTTCAGCCCCTCAGATGGTCGAATTGGGGAAAAACGACTTTTTCAAGTCAATTTGTGCAGGTCCCTGACACACCTACCAATTTTCACCGTCCTAGCACGTCCAGAAGCACCAGACTTACCTAAGCGCGGGAACACCCTACCTCCCCCAAAGAGATCAAATCTATTCCGGTTACGTTAATCATGTATCTACTCCATTTTCTTATTCTACCCACCAAGTTTCATCCCGATCACTCTAAGGGTTTTCCAAGATTTCCGGTTTCCCCTTCCAACTCCCCCCAATGTCATCAGATCTGATCGGGATGATCTGTTTGGGATTTAAAATAAGAGCTCTAAGACATGAGTTACTTCTAAATGACAAATCTCATTAAGATCCGGTCACCCGTTCTTAAGTTAAAAATACCTCAATTTTTCTAATTTTTCCGAAATACCCCCCACCCCCCAAATCCTTCAAAGAGAGCGAATCCGTTCTAATTATGTTAATCACGTATCTAGGACTATTGCTTACTCTTCCCATCAAGTTTCATCCCAAAGTCTATACTCTAAGCATTTTCCAAGATTACCGGTTTCCAGGATTTTGTTTCTCCCTCCAGCCCCCATGTCCCTGGATCCCATTTGAATTGAATATGAAGCATCTGAGACATAAGATCATTCTATATATCAAGTTTCATTAAGATTTGATCACCAATTCGTAAGATAAAGATATCTCAATTTTTACGTTTTCCAAGATTTCCGGTTTCCCCTCCAATTGTCCCAATGTTACCAGATCTGGTCGAGATTTAACATGAGAGCTCTGAAGCACAAGATCCATCTAAATTTGAAATGAAGTTACAAATACCTCATTTTTTTCTAATTTTTCCGAATCACCCTCCTCCCAACTCCCCCAAAGAGAGCGGATCCGATCCGTTTATGTCAGTCACGTATCTTGGACTTGTGCTTATTCTTCCCACCAAGTTTCATCCTGATCTCTCCACTCTAAGCCTTTTCCAAGATTTCCAGTCCCCCTCCAACTCCCCCCAATGACACTTGATCCGGTCATTGAGTTACCGGATGAGAGATCTGAGTTACAAGTTCCTTCTAAATATGAAATTTCATTAATATCCGATCACTCCTTCGTAAGTTAAAAGTACCTCATTTTCTCTATATTTTCAAAATTAACCCTCCCCCAAAGAAAGCGGATCCATTCTGGTTATGTCAATCACGTATCTAGGACTTGTGCTTCTTTTTCCCACCAAGTTTCCTCCCAATCCCTCCACTCTAAGCGTTCTCCAGGATTTTAGGTTTCCCCTTCCAACTCCCCCCCACTGTCACCGGATCCGGTCAGGATTTAAAATAAGAGCTTTCAGACACGATTCTAAACATCAAATTTCAAAAAGATCCGATCCCATGGTCCGTAAGTTAAAAATACCTCATTTTTTCTAATTTTTTCGAACTAACCATCCCCCCACTGCCCCCCCAGTCACATAAGGGAAAAGACTATTTCTAATTTAATCTGTTCTGGTCTCCGATTCGCCAGCCAAATTTCGTCGTCCTAGCTTATCTCGAAGTGCCTAACCTACAAAAACCGGGACCGACAGAATTTGCGATCACTATATATCACTTGGTAAATACCAAGTGCCATAAAAAAGTGACTGATAAAGTTTTTAACAGGAATATATAACGAAAAGAGAAATCACCAATGCAACAACACAAACACATTGAAAAAAAAAAAAAAAAAGGAAGACAGAAGGAGAAAAGGAAGACTGTTTTCCTAAATTAGTGATTAATATAGACCAGCACTTGAATGAGGCCTTAACCCTACTCATCCATACAATCACATAGGTCAAACAGCATAGCCATACACAATCAACCATAAAGAATAATCCATGGACAGGCAGTCATGTCGTCATTAAGTATAAGTCGTCATTTACCAAACAATAAAAACATTAAAGACAAACAATTTAGAGGCAACAACCCAACACAAGGGCTCACCAGGAGAATACACACTTGCCTATAGGGTTTCGGCACTTTAAATTCTCTACCCAGTCAAGTGTCGTGCCTACCACAGAATACCTATGGTAATAGGTATATACAATATGTACGTATATATATATATATATATATATATATATATATATATATATATATATATATATATATATATATACATATATATATATATATATATATATATATATATATATATATATACATATATATATATATATATATATATATATATATATATATATATATATATATATATATATATATATATATATATATACATACATATACATACACCATATTCCATATATGTAACTCACCATATGTAACCAAGGATATTATATTATTTTATTATTTATTATTATTTATTCATTATTTCATTATTATTATAATTTATTATTTTATTATATTATCTTATTATTTTACTTGGACTCTTAAAAAAAAAATCAGACTACCCGAAATGAAAGAAAAAAAAAGAACTCAGGGAAATAAATACCTCCATTGGATAAATCACAGACTGAGCAAACCCACCAGCAAAAGAGCCTGCAGCAAATCGCTCATACATCCCTAGTTCCTTGCAAGTATCTTGATGTATAATTTGCTTTACACGTTCATAAGCTGCAAATTTCAATGCCGATTCAGGAGCTATTTTGAGCACGTTTATAAAATTGCCACGCCACAGGCTAATGACACCCCCTTCAACTAACATGTGCCTTACACAGGCAGCCAGAGATCCAAATCTATCCAAGCCGTGCACCTACAAATAAAAACTCAGAAGTAAGCAAAAAATATATAAATACAAAAATAAATATAATAAGAAAGTATTTCTGACCACACTTTATGCCTAGAGAAGTAGTTCTCCCTTCCCTTCTCTTTTCCACCTCTATCTTTCCTTTTTATTTGTTTAATTCATTTATTTTGACTGGCATGGTAATTTTTGTTAATGTGGCTTGTCTGTTTTTTTCTTTTTCTTCTTTCTTTTCTTTTTTAGCTTCTTCCTTTGTTTCTCATCTTCTTGTTCATCTGTTAAATTGTATTGCTAATATTTAATGTTATGTTTAGTCTCCCACTCTCACAGGCCAAAGACCCTTTGTGGGGGTCTAAAGTTTTATAATTTTTTCTTTTAAATAAATTGATTGATTGAGACTGTGTTTAAAAAATATTAAATGTTAAATTACCACAAAAAACGTAGCAGCGGTGTATACTCCCAAGCGTTTTGTGACTAGCATTTTTTAGGAGGTATTTGTGAGACTAAATATTTATTAATCGTTGAAGATTGTCAAATATTAAAAATTGTAAAAGAGAAAAAACTAATAGTAAAAAAGGATCTTAAAAAAAGAGGATTTCAAGAAGAGAAAAAAAAATCTTTTTCCATAATTGATACTCTCCAGAAAGATACACTTGTATGTGAGCACACCCTTGCAAGATGGACCAGCAGTAAGTAAAACAGCCCAAACCCATAGAATATCAACAAAAAGCCCAAAGGCGGGAGCGGTGGTGGCCATGGGGTGGCTCCGTCATAAATCTTATAAACATTAAATTTTGAATTAGAGGTACATCGATCACCATCTATAAATTTTTTTAAACCAATGTAGGTAGCGACCACTTTCAAAAGTATTCTAATTACCAATAATAGATGAATAAGGCTAACTGGCTGTTACTATTTTTCAACTGAAAACTGAATTGTATGATCAGAATTACAGCAACTACTTTGGGGGGAGGGGGGAGAGGGGATGAATTGATGCATTCAAAAAAACAAAACAAAATAATTTTTGAGCTAAAGAAAAGAAAGTTTTTATTTATATCTGTGTTGATTTTAGATTTTCTAATGAATTTTGCGATACATTAAGATTGACCACTAAGTAAATTTCCCTTAAAATTTAACCCTCAGCCAACAATAAAAATTTAAATTTAGAGGGATTTTAAAACAGTCTTAAGAAAAAACAAGAAACCTTTTTTACCAGAAAATTCATATTTCATTTTTTGAATATTGAAACGTTTTCTACCATGTAATATGTTTGGTCTTTTAAGGGGAGTAAAGGTATTGTTAGAAAACTTCATTCACATTCAAGGCCACGCTGAAACTTTATAACCTTGGAACTGAGGAACTTTAACTATGGACAATATTAACATTTTAAGGCCTCTTGTGGTTACTAAATATTAAAAAAACCTTCTCTCTTCCTCTAGATCAAGTCCTCCCTATATAAAAAAAAACACAAACTTCTCCTCGTAATGCTTACTGCAAAAGCATGTTTTTAATTGTTTTTTAGGAGAAATCGTTTACAATGCTTTTAAAGATCCAACACAAATTTCAATGAGGAAAAACTGTAAGAACTGTTCCACGATTGTTACGTAATAGCAAAACATTTTTAAGAAAAAGCACTCATGTATACAATATCAGTTAAATACTGAACAGAAATAATAAAACTTTTGCTGTGTGATACTGCTGGTGCATATTTACTTTCAAACTTCAAAAAAAACTAAGGAATAAACTCAAATATACTCGTAGTTATATTTTCATGGTTTTGTCTTGAATGATAAAAAAAAATCCGTGTTTGTACCTGGTATTGTTTGTACGCCAAAAAGAAAGACTCGAAGATGCAATTAAACTTGCATTTTCGCAACATACGAGAACATATGTCATATTTTTTTTTCCGGCATTAAAAAGCAGTAGTATTGTGGTATTGTAATGCTTTTATAAGGTTTGATATATTTTTAATAACTTATTATAACATCTTTTTAATATCATATTAGAAACTAAGCTACACTCCATTTTCCTCTTTGCAAATGAAGGCATAAAGAGTCAAGGACCTTGGTCTTCTCGGAATCCACTTCTCAAAACGTTGTTGCACAGCTTCAAAAGATCCAGAATAGGGCTAATAATACAGGTTTGTTGGTTCGTCACGATTCTTTTCTGTCTGTTAGTGAAAGGTTTGATGCACCAGTGTCAGCTGTTTTCTGTGCATAGATTCCCCTCCTCTACAGCTGTTTCTTACTGTCCCCCACAACCAAGACACACACGAAGGCAAACAGTTCGGTCCATCATCTCAAGGGTGAGTGGGAGAGAACAGAGTAATTGAGGAGCAGATTCATTCGACGTTACACTTTGATTTGGAGCGATCCTCTTGGGGATGTTATCTCTGAGAGTTTCTTCGTCGACTCCTTCGAAAGATGATTCATCATGAGTCATCTAAAGCCTTGTTATGAACCGAAGTTAAAGACAAACGGCAAATCAGATATTTAAATAACGTACCGCCCCAAATACAGGAATTAAAAAAAAATAATATTATTTTGCCAATGGGATACACAGTAAGCTATTTGAAAATTATCATTGACATCTAATTGATACTGACTAGCCTAGAACTAAAATAAGGGACCTAAAAGAGGGATTAAGACCAGGCATCTAAATGGATAAGGGTATTAAGAGCAGATCTAAAACATGGGACCTAAAAGAGGAATTAAGAACGGGTATCTAAAGGGATAAAGGGATAAAAAGCGGACCTACAACATCGGATCTAAAAGAGGGATTAAGAGCAGGTATCTAAAGAGATAAAGGGATTAAGAGCAGACCTAAAACTTGGAACCAAAAGAGGTATTAAGAGGAGGATCTAAAGGGATAAAGGGATTAAGAGCAGACCAAAGAGGGATTAAGAGCATGCTTTAAGAACATGTATTTTCCTTTGTTAAAATTTCATAAAATAACCCCAAAATGAATCATATATAAGCTTTTTTTCTTTTTCAAAGAGTAGGCCACGGTAATAAGTCATGTTTAAGTTCAATGTGAGTTACGCAGGATCTTTCTTAGTTTATTCAGTTGTTAAGTCTTATCTATATTAATTATAATCCACGGTTTGATATAGGCTATGTACTTAAAAACGCTATGAGTTTGAGAACCTGATATATAAAATAAAAAAACAAGTGAGAGCTTCGTTGCATCTACCGATGAGCTTCTCTGACTGGTTGGCTTCGAATTTGTCCGCGTTAAGAAAAACATTTATATAATAATGCAACAGTAAAAACTTAAATACCTGAAGAAAAACCTTCATCCTATCAAGTGGAGCGGTGCATGTTCTGGAGACAGCTCCAGCAACTCCTCCAGCCACAAGGTGCCTCCACCACATTCCAGTGACCATTTCTTGTTTGGTGAAGTCATCTGGGACTGCGTTGCTGTCAAGTGAAACATCCAAACTCTAAAAGAAAAAGAACGTATTATTAATGATTTTGGTGAATGTGGAAATTAATTCAATGTGAGAATGTGGAAAAGGTGAAAATTAATTCACCATTAATTTCTCGTTCGTAATTAGTAAGAACTAATACCAGTATTGCAACAATAAGAAATTCTGCAGCGTTCTATAACACGCATTTACCCCGCGTTCGGTTAAGCTTATTTAAGTCATTTTTTTTTATTTATTAAAAAAATCCTTTAAATTCTTGAAAAAATACTTACAATAAGCTTAACCGAACTCGGGATTAGTCATTTCTAGTTGGTACGATTTATTTGACACTTTCAAAGCTAATTTAAACTAAATTGAATCATTCATTCAATTTCATTGACACTTGCCAACCTTTTTAAGGAACTACATTTGAAAAATAAAAACACCCAAGCTAATAAGTTCGAATATAGAATGAAAATTTCATAAAATAAAACAATCTAATGAAAAAAGTAAATTGAGCTTTAATGTTTTATGTCATTTATTTCACAATCTAATTTTTACACGGATTTATTTGCTATTTTATCTTTTGCTGCCTATTTAATACAAAAACAAGATCTTGACCCCATTTCTACGGAGATTACAATAAGGGTTCCAACTGTTTCAACAAACAGTTTTGTAAAATAAGAAACATTAATCCCCCAGCAAAGAGCAGAGCTCGTGAATTTGGGTATATTGAAAAAATATATAGTAATGGGATGATACAAATTAAACAAAAGTTATCATAACAAGAGAGATAAGTAGATATGGTTCTAAGTTAATTACCTCCGGAAAAAATGAGCCTAGTGCGAGGGGAACAGCTCTGTTGCGTCAGCGGGGATAAATGACACAGTTGAGGCTTGACTCTAGGTCGGCACAATGGGCGAAATAAGAGCGTGTAGAACAAATGGGGGGGGGGGGTGATAATGTAGACAATGAAATACCACTACATCCCCCCTCCTCTCAACAGAAAATTGCTCCCAAAAATTCCTTCCTCGGGTAAAATTGAACAGCCAAAGAGGTAAAATTGGGGTAAAATTGGCCACATCTGACTCCCCACTCATATTAAAATGCAAAAATAAAACTATTGAGCAGGTCAAGGAATTTAAATATCTTGGGAGTTGGATCGAATACGATGGTGAAATAGCCAACGAAATCAAGAGGAAAATTGGACAAGCGACATCGGCTTTTAGCAAGTTAAAACCAGTCTGGCGCAGTAGTAAATACTCTATGCGCTTGAAGCTCCGCCTCCTGAATAGCAATGTGATGTCCATCCTCCTCTATGCTAGTGAATGCTAGAAACTAAACACCCAGCTAGAGAAAACGTGTCCTAGCCTTTGAAAACATGTGCCTTAGGAGAATCTTGAATATATCGTGGCAGGGAAAGGTTACCAGCATAGAAGTTCGCCGGCGAACCGGTCAGCCATTGGTTACTGACCTTCTGAAACGTAGGCGATGGACATACCTTGGCCACGTCCTCCGTATGCCAGAGGATCGACTCCCGAATACAGTATATGATTGGCGTCCCGAGGGGAGGCGAAAAAGAGGTCGACCAAGACACACCTTACGACGACAGTACGACCGAGACCTGAGAAATGCGGAGTTGTCTCTTCAACCACAGTGGGAGGACGTCATGGCTGCAGCTCAGCTCCGAGATGTCTGGCGAGGTTTCGTAGACGCCCTATGAGCCACCCCTGGCTCTGGAGGATCTAAGGTCCTAAGGTAAGGTCAAAGAGAAAGTAAAAAATAAATAGAATAAAAAAATGAGATATATTGATGCTTGTATTTAAAAAATTTTGAGATATTCTACTTATATTCTAAAATGTAGGAAGAATATATTGTGCAGAATATCCTGTAGTGATAACTTTTACATTTTCATTAATTTGAATTCTTTCTTTTGTGTTTTTTTTTTTTGGGGGGGGGGGGCTGAGTATCATACCAGGGTAAGACAAAGGTGAGAGAAAATATTAATAAAGTATAAAATTAGTGGTTACTGTAGAAGGCTAGTCAAAACTAAGAAAGTTCAACATGAAAAGATTTCCTAATTCCGAATAAGGAAGCAGATTACTTTCCTTAAACTTTATCTTACCCTGCTAAGATACCGCAAACTCCAGCCCCACAAACACATAATAGGAATAAAATAACAAAAACGACATGTTGTGTTGAGCGAAAGACACAATCAAGACACAATGTGAATCCCTTTTTGTCCCAAACATGTGTATATGGGTTAGGTTAGACCTAGGTTAGACTTAGGTTAGACCTCCGCGGTCGACCTAGTGGGGGCACTGCTATCATAACGGACAGTTCGCTTGAATGTCAAAAGCTGGAATCGTGTGAGTTCTTCCTCGCTGTAGATTTTCCTGGCCCCGGGGGTTTTGTTCTGATCACGGTTTATCTACCAACAAACCTAAACACCCTCTCTTCCGAAAAACGGTTCTCGGAAGCTTGTGGCCGCCTCTCGCGCTTACTTATTAGGCTGGGCAATCGAAGAGTGCTAGTCTGCGGTGACTTTCAGTGCGACTTAACGAACCCATCAAATAAGCTCTCCGAAATCTTCTTCTCAGTAATCCCAGCTGGGTATGATCTCTGTGAAAAGACTGACGCATATACGTACATCCATAATTCCGGTTCAACGACAAACATTGACCATGTGCTATGTAACTTCTCTCTAGGTGCTCCAGTCACCGTGGACTCTGAGCACACAGTAAGTGATCACCTTGGCTTGTGCTTTAAGGCTAACTTCTTCCCGTGTAGGCCGAATAAGCCCCAAATTTATGCTACCAAGACTGAGTGGAATAAAATAAACGCCGACCAGTATAAACAGACATGTGATGAGATTCTCGGAAAGATAAAAGTTCCCTTTCAGCTCTTGATGCATGGCTCGAGTGATTTGGTAGCACTAGACATTTATTGTACTGAGATTATACATGCAATGAAAACGGCTGAGCAGGCTTCTGTACCCACTCGCCGTTTTAAACCTGGAATCAGCAAGCCTGGCTGGAGTCGCTCTCCTAAAGTAAGGCAAGCCAAAGCTCGTGCTAAGTTTTGGCTGAGATTATGGCGCGATTGC
Organism: Artemia franciscana; assembly: GCF_032884065.1. Lineage (NCBI taxonomy): Eukaryota > Metazoa > Arthropoda > Branchiopoda > Anostraca > Artemiidae > Artemia > Artemia franciscana. The sequence continues at coordinate 86,124 of NW_027062688.1, forward strand.
GAGAGGCCTAGGTCAGGTGTAGTGTTTGAGCAGTTCCGCAACACGAAAAAAACTTATAATAAGTCTGTAAGTGATCTTAAAGCTACCGAAGCCGAACTTGCTTCCCAAGAAGCAGCAAATAATCCTGTATCTATGTGGAAGTCTTTTAGACAGTCTAAACCAGTGACAAACCCTGCTAGTAACATACCTGAGGAGCAGTGGGTAAAACACTATAGTGAAGTTTTTGGGATCAAACATGCCCAACTAACAACCGAAAGTGATAGCGAGCTCTCACGAGCTTTTGCGTCCCTCTTGAGCCAACGGAACTATTTTACCGTCTCAATAGGCGAAGTGCTCCAGGTTATTAAGCAGCTGAGAAAGGGCAAGGCTCCCGGGCACGACGGAATTGTGACTGAACACCTCCGCTGTAGCTCACCTCTGCTCATTGAGCACTTGACGCTGCTATATCAAATGTGCCTTGATTCTGGTGCAGTCCCTAAGTCGTTTGCCCTAGGTATTGTGTCTAACGTCTTGAAGAAGGGAAAAAATCGTAACCTCTGCTCTAGCTATAGGCCTATAACAGTTTCTAGTACATTAAGCAAAGTGTTAGAGAGACTTCTGTTACCTGAGCTGTTACGCAAGTGTAAAATTGACAATCGACAATTCGGGTTCCGTCGCCACCTCGGTTGTGCATTTGCACATCGCCTCCTTACGCGTATAGTATCGAAAGCTCAGAATCAATCACGGACTCTTTTAATTTGTGCAGTAGATGTGTCCGCGGCGTTCGACTCGGTAATTCATTCAAAGTTAATTTTGAACCTGCTGCACCAAGGTGTGAACCCACATGTAGCGGCCGTCCTATGGCACTGGTATTCGAGTAGCCTTATCCGTGTTAAGTTGAGTAGTGAATTCCTGTCGAAACCGATTAAGCTTCACCGGGGACTGCGTCAAGGGTCGGTTTTAAGCCCTGTACTCTTCAATTCACTAACCTCGCCGGTAACAAAAAAGATTAACGGTGGTTTTAACACTGAATGTATGGATGTGAGCCTACTGTGCTACGCCGACGACATATTACTGGTGAGCACATCGCTTTGTAACCTTCAAGCTAATATCGATCTCCTAAGTCGAGGTTATACTAATATTGGTCTGGTTATTAACCCTGCTAAAACAGAATTTCTTGTATTTGAACCCCCGCGTGCGCCGTCTGAAGTTGCCCGTCGCGAGGCTACCCGTGTTACCGTTGCAGGGCAAGTAGTACTTCCAAGCCGCAAGTTGAAGTACCTAGGTATCACATATGGAAGCGACCTCAGAAGCTCGCGTGCTCTTTTTGTTGACCAGGTTCTGTCGGGTTTTCGGTCTGGGTATGCTAAACTTGCAGCTCTGAAGTTTAAATTTAATAAGCATATTCTTGCTAGGTTGTATCGTGCCGTCGCTCTTCCCTTTGCTCACTACATCTCACCCGTTTGGCATTGGCTATCGAATTCGGATATGTTGCGAATCCGTTCAGGCTTTTGCAAATATTTAAAGTTTCTGCTTGGTCTGCCACTTTACCTCCGTAACACTGGTCTGCTAGAAAAGTATCATATACCTGATCCTGTTGAGTTCATGCCGAATTTTGAAAAACAAGCTCTCGTGAAACACAGGGCACTATTATTTGATTTCCCAGCGACTTTTTTGCTTGATAGTTGAAGTGTGATTTGTTTGTATTTAGTGATTATTATGTTCGGTTGATTTGTTTTCGTCTTTAATTTCTCTTTTCTTTTGTTTTGCTCCGCTTCTTCATGCTTCTTTTTTATAAGCGGGTTTGTAATAAATTATTATTATTATTATTATACTCAAAGCTGAATTACGATGGAATTGGGGATTCTTTGAGCTATATAAGGCTGAAAAGGTTATGCAGATTTCCAACTCTTTTTTTTTAATATTACTCCCCGTACCCGTTCATCCAAAGAAATATGATACAACTATTATTACAATATGTTGCCAAATTTTGTTCAACATATAAATAGATATGTCAGAATCGTAATTCTTATGGAGGAAAGCGAACAGATTTAAACATATTTTTTTCTTAAACAACTTGTCAATCAAAATGGGAAGAAAATATTAAAAAAAAAATTAAAAAAAAAGGGTTTTTCAAAGAAAATTAAGACCTTCATTAACCCAAAGACAAGGAGAAATAAAGTGAAACAACGTGACTTCAAAAAAAAATTAATTACATAATATATTGAAGAAACATGTGCCGGGATGTCAAAAGAACATGTACCAGGATTCCTAAGATATTGGATTAGCGACAAGAAAAAGGAAAACGCCACCAGGAAAACGAAAGCTAGTGTTGAATGAAGGTAACACTTCTACTGAGTACCGCCACCACCACTTTGTTACGATGATGTTTGACTTGCACTTTGCAGAAAATTTATAAAGAACGTATTACGTTGGTAATTGTAGAAAGGTAAATGTTTAGTTTCGTCACAAGCTGTCTAAACTGGCAACTATGCTGTGAAGCAGCATTGTTTCTATGGTATAGCACTTAGAAATGCTATTTCTACAAGCGCATCCATTTCTGGTTGACCCTCCTCCTCCATGGGGCAAACTAAAAATGCATAAAGTGGGCAGGGTTTTGAAGCCAAAGGAAAAGTTGGGGTTGTGCAAATTATATTTATAACACTAATTCCAGTTATTGCTGGTAACTTCTGTAGAGTAGGAGGTCGAAATATAAGTAAAAAAAACTCACGCATCCATTAACGTTAATATCCAAGATCGTTCAGTTTCACTTTCGAGTTTAAACTAGCCAGCCGTATCTGAACAAAACGATTTTGCTTACAGATAACACTACCTATAGAGCGAAGCGAGTAAAATTCTAGTTTAGTGACTTGTTGCTATCTCGGAAAGGGGTTAGGTTAAGAAAATGAAACTTTCAAGGATGGGTCTAAAGACCCATCCTCCCCCGGGATATATCCCGGGAAGGGATTTTAAAGTACCCCTCCACTCCTTCTCCCTCTAGAGGGTCCTAAAATTCGCCTACATGACAGGTCTATGCCTATTGAAATTTTGACAAAACAACATTTTACCTTAATTTTCAATTACCATTTGCTTTTTCTCTGCTTTTAGTTCTGAAAATGCAATTCCTGTTATTTGAGAAGAATTCTGAGCCGTATCAATTTTTTTTCTCTTTCAAAATTTAGAAAATGTATTTGCATATCTTTAAAAGCTTATAAATTGGGATTGAGCAAAGCTGTGGATCCGAAAACAATTTTGTTGTACTTCATTAAAGCAGAAGATCTATTTTGCAAGGTTTCACTTTTATAAAACATATTTTTAAAGGTCATCAAAGGTCAGGACCCTCTAGAGGGACAGGGAATGTAGGTAGGTACTTCAGAATACCTTCCCGGGACATACTTTAGCCTACAAACCCATCCCTGAAAGTCTCATTTTCCTATAAGTTAATTACTTTAACCGAAGATTAGGCTTTCAAGGGTACCCAAATAACAAGAAATGGTTGGGACTACTACCCTTCAAATTCTTAGCTACCTAAGCTTCGTTTTTAGTTTTCCCCCTTGAAAATAGCCTTTTCCAAAATCACCAATCCGACCACTATAAGACCCAGGAGTCGTGATACAAATTTGGGGCAAAAGCTGTAATTAAAGTGCTACTCAGTAGCCCAAACTCAAAAAAAAGAAATTTTGATAACAATAAATGCATCAAAAGAATTTCGCTTTTTATGCACCTGCTGAATATATAAGATTCATTAGGTTTAATGTTACACATGAAAAGCTATGAGCCTGAGAAAATCTGCCAGATTCTCCTAAAAGGGAGGAAAAACCCCAAGAAGTAAATTGATCTTAATGAAAATCACACTATCAGATCCATAATATCAGGGAACTCCACTTTAGAAGTTTCAAGCTCATATCTACAAAAATATGGAATTTTGTATTTTTCTTTTTTGCCAAAAGAGGGGTCACGGGTGCATGTTTATATAATTTTTACCAGGGGTGATAGCATTAAACAAACGATCAGAGATCGGAAGATGGCTCATTCACACAGAAATTACAACTTCTATTGCCCTTTTGAAGTAGTTCAAAAATGGAGGGAAAATACCCCCCTTTCCTCCAAAGACAGACAAGCAATCAAAATTTTGAGATACCCGTTTGGTTCAGAAGAGTTGAAAGGTTCAATAACCATACATCCAATAACATAACCCCCTAAAGTCCCTCGAAAAAGGACTATAGGTTACGCAATTTGCCCTTTGTTTACACATAGCAAGTTATTTGGATATATTCAAACACCTCGGGGAATTATTTCCTGCGGCAGGGGTGGGATTTTCCACGGAGAGACCATTCCGCGGAGAGATGTTTCTCGGAGGATTTTCTATGGGGAATTTTATACAGGGGAAACTTCTGGCACTCATATGCAGAATTCTTTTTATTTGCCTTACTTTCTCTTTGGCTCCTGAATCCGACAGGATGCTACATACTTTTAAGGGCTACTTATCTCGTTTTGACGAAGTAAATAATCGTAACTATTTTTGCTAACCCTATTTAAATTTGTATCAGAAGCATTACAGTAAAATGCGAAAGAAATGACCTATGTTCAGTATCAATTACTGTTATGAACGAAAAACACTGTTAATCAGCATAATTAAAGCAAATAGTAAACTGATAATATGAAAAAACTATTAGTAACAAACAAATTATAAACACATACATCATCCTTTATTTTAAAATACATGTAAATCAGCCGTGAATTGCCATTTCAATGTAGACATGTCCCTCATATTTCTAAAACTGAGGAAGGATCCACAGTAGGTTACGATTGACTGACCTATAGATTTAACTTGACAAGAGATACGCGGTCCAGGGTTCAAACCAGGCTGCTATAGGGGCAATGGAATCACCTTTGTATTCCAGCAGCGTAGTTAATCAATGGGTGACGGGCATGATATGTAGATACCTAGCTGGAGTATTGTCAAGTCATTTGAAGAATTTTTGAATTAGACAAGACTCATTTCTCATACAAATAGTTTGTTCCACAACTAGGGGGTCTAGAGATTAATCAGAGCACCCCCAGAAAGTTATTATAAGAATAAAAAAAAATACAAGACGGACATAACTCCTTATTTCTAATAAACAAGCAAATCATTTTCTCTGACCTTTGTCTTACCCTGCTATGACAAATCAACCCCAAACACGCAACAAAAATAAAAAATACAATAGGATGTTCTAAACTATAATTTTTTTTACGAGTTTTGGAATACAGGGAGATATTTCCAAAATCCTTTCTCTCCATTCGTTTTGTTATCTTAGTTTTCATTTGACTGCTCAATTTTACATGTTGGGCAAATTTTCTGGGGATAATTGTCTGGTGGGGAATTATCCGCGGCGGGTTGGAGGACATCAGCCAGACACTTGATTTCGAGGGGCGGGAGGATTTATCCAAAGCATTCTAAAAACCATATTTGGGATAAAAGTAGACCTGTTAATCTGAATCACAGCAATAATAATACAAAGATTGAAATTGCTGCATATAATCTTCATGCTATATCGGAAAGGGTTTAGGTTAGGAAAATGGAACTTTTAGGGATGGGTCTGCAGGCTAAAGTATGTCCCGGGAAGGTATTTTAAAGTACCCACCTCCACTCCTTCTCCCTCTAGAGGGTCCTGAAATTTGCCTGCATGACAGGAAATTTTGAAACAAAACAACATTTTACCTTAATTTTCAGTTACTAGTTGCTTTTTCTCTGCCTATAGTTCTGAAAATGCAATTCCTGGTATTTGAGTAGAATTTTGAGCCATATCAATGTTAATTTTTCAAAATTTAGGAAAATGTGCTTGCATATCTTTAAAACCTTATAAAATGGAATTGAGCAAAGTTATGAAGCTCACAACAATTTTGTTGTACTTCAATTAAGCAGAAGATGTATTTTGCAAGGTTTCACTTTTATAACACACATATTTTTTAAAAGTCAACAAAGGTCAGGGCCCTCTAGAGGGAGAAGGAGTGGAGGTAGTTGCTTCAAAATACCTTCCCGGGACATACTTTAGTCTGTAGATTCATCCCTGAAAGTTTCATTTTCCCAACCTAAACCGTTTCTGAGATAGCAAGAATTCAACTAACTAGAATTTTACCAGGTGTTTTTCCTTACTGGGTCCCTCCCTAACAGTGTTAATGACCTTAACTTAGCATTCCAGAGAGTTTCAATCCCCCATGCCATTTTTTTAAATGCCTCTGTTCTGTCATTTTACCAATGGGAGATGTTGATGCATCTCTATGTAGCTCGCTAATTATTCAAAACCCTGCCTACCTGAGTGGGTTTTTTCCTTTCTTGCAGACGAGGCTGGACAGGGAAAGGTGACAAAGCAAAACACATCCCCTGGCTCTATTTTACCGTTTAATCCTACAAACATCAAATTACACTTCATTCTACGGGTCTCCCTAGACGACTGATGATTCAACTGATGAGATTTGCCGTCCGTTAACAATTATGTAAACAGAGGGATTTTCGTCCGAAAGATGTTGCAAGGTTCAGTCAGCGTTTGCCGGCAAATCCAAGACGCGTAATCGTGAATAACGTATTTATACTTTGAACTTGCATATTGGAGGCAGCAGTGATTGCAACCAAAAATTTTAGCAATCTACTGACAATAAGCGCTGCATCCCCTCACCTATGTAAACAACTAATGGTCTAAATTTCCGCAAAAACGGTTGCATTTGATCGCACAAATACACGCTGATAATCAGTTTAGTAAGTTTGTCTGAATGTAAACAGTGAGAAAATTATTAAATTTGGATTACAATGATTCTCTTGGATTGACTGATACAGTGTATCTGTGGATGCTTAAGTGGGCTAGGTTAAACCTACCTTACTAAGATCTGCCCATAAAGTTGGCATTTGTTTGAAGCTATCTTTTGAAATAACTAACTAATTTTTTTTTGGCGTTGACATTATTAGATTCTTACTAATTTCAGTTATTATAGATGGCGTTCATTTAGACGCTGAACCGTGAACGGGATACCGTGATCGGGATACCTAGTTTGTTACTCGAAGATGTCCAAAGTAAAATCGTCCCTAGAGACGTCTGATCACGAATCGTTGGAGTCTCTTACTGTCATGAATGAAAAAAGTGTTGCAGTGCTGCTGGATATGTTGAAGGACGTAATAGGGTCATTCAAAGTCCCCGGTGGCAAATTTAATGCCTCCCAAATATGCAGCAGAATCCAATATCTTCACCAACGAACAATCGAAGAGAACATTGAACTCCTCCGAATCGAAAATTCCCGTCTGAATGAAGTTGTGAATCTCCAGAAAGAGCTTGAGCGGATAAAATCGCAAAAAAATGGACAGATTTATGTACCCGCACCCCAGCAGGCGTCTTATGCCCAAGCGCTCAAGGGTCCTGAAACATTCTCTGTGATTCTGGAGCCTGTATCTGTGGAAAAACGAAACCGTATGAATTTTGACGAAGCCATGCAAGTTACGGAATCAATCAGCAGAGTTGTCAAAGGAGAAAATTCCGATTTTTCCGTGAAGAAAGTTGTTCCGGCGAAGGAAGGTAGAGTCATCTTGGAATTGGGGTCGAAAAGGGAGCTAGAGGCAGCCATGTCAGTACTGACAGAGAAAGTGTCGGACACGAAGTACAAACCGAAAGAGGTGAAAAAGCACTTTCCAAGAATGTTAGTCAATGGGGCTCCCTCCCCTCAGGTCAAAGACGAAAGTGAAAAATACCTGCTGCAGTGTAACCCAGAAATTCAGCGGATGGCCAACGAAGGGGAAAGCTTCAGGATCATCACCATTCTTGAAAACGCGTCGAAAAGGAAAGTTGTTGTGGAAGTGAGTCCAAAGATCCGCCAATTTATACTGTCCCAAAGAGGCTTACGGATCGGTTTTATCCTTGCCTCTTGCGACGACTATGTACACTTGACAAGATGTAGCAAATGTTGCTTATACGGTCATCGGAAGACAGATTGTAGAGCGGACGAAGTATGCTCATGGTGCATGGGCCCGCACACTTATAAAAATTGCGACAAGTCCTTTTCGTCCCGCCCAAATTGCCGGGCTTGCGAAAAAAACAAACTTAAGTCAGATGGGCATGCTGCCTATGAGTTAAGCAAATGCCCGGTTGCAAAGAAGTTAACTGCTCGTTTAAAGAATAATATCCAGTTTAATTGACTCAATCTCGAGATGTGAATATTGATAAGAATAACTTAACAGTGCTTCAAATTAATTTGCAACATTCTTATTCAGCAGCCCTACAGTTGCAAAAAACAATAGAAGAACTGAAACCGGATATAGTTCTGTTGCAAGAACCGTATGTAAATAAATTCTGTAAAATATCATGTGTTCCATATAGTTACAAGTGTTTCTCTAAAATTGACACAGATAAGAAATTTTTTTGTGCTGCCGTATTAGTGAAAAATAGTCTAAAAGCTGACGTACACCATAACCTCTCGTCTAATGAATGTGTGACAGTCTCAGTTTATTTGAACAGTAGAACTTTGACATTCTGTTCGGTATATTGTCCTCCTTCGGTGCAGCGATTGACAGATAATATCAGTTGTTTAGACAAGGTCAGACATTTTGCTAATTACGTTGTTGGGGGGGATTTTAACGCTAAAAGCCCTTTGTGGCTGAGTAACAGTCAAACTGACAAGAAAGGCAAGGAGCTTGAAGATTTTTTTGCTAGTAAATCATTGTTAGTAGTGAATGATCCTAGTGAGACAACGTATGGGCTACGCAATACAACTAGCCCAGACGTTACTGCTGTAGGTACTAATCTTGTTCAAAGTGTAAGGTGTTGGAAAGTTCTTGATGAATACCCTTCTCTTTCGGATCACTCGTATATTTTATTTACTTTGGAGTTTAATTTTCCCATATTTGAAACTGAAGAGCCAAGATACATTTATAAGAAAACTAAATGGGATACTTTTAGTGCTACTTTATTACGTGGAATCGATGACATTTATTCTCTACCTATGTCCTCGGTGGAGGAAATTGATTGTGCTGCTAATGAAATTAAGAATTTAATGCAAAAAGCAACTAAGGAATCGACCCCTCTTAAAAATAGTCACAAACAAAGCAAATATGCAAGGTGGTGGAACCAAGATTTGACAGATTTAAGAAAGAAGTACAGACATGCTCAAAGGGTCTATAAGAGACTTGGTACCGTTGAAAGCGAGCAAATAAAGAATCAAACACATCTAGATTATAAAACGAAAATTTTGGCAGCGAAAAAGGAAGATTGGAAAAAGTTTTGCGAAGAAAAAGCTAGTTTGGACCCTTGGAACACTATAAATAAAATTTGCAAGTTAAAAGGCTCTGCAACTCTCCCAGTTCATATTTTAAAACAAGATGGGTCGATGACAGATTCACCTAAAGAGGCTGGAGAACAACTTCTAGGTAAATGGTTTTCGTCAGATGATAATTCTAATGACAGTGTTGCTCAAAAGTTGATAAGAAATGAAACAGAAAATATCTCTAGTGAAAATCAGGATAAAATGGAACCTATTACCATGGAAATTTTACAGGATGTTATTAAGTCAATCAAACCCATGAAGGCTCCGGGACCTGATGGTATAATGAATTTTACTATAAAGAAAAATATTAATGTTTTATCACCTACTTTGTTGAAGCTTTTTAATAGTTGCCTAAAGACATCATATTTTCCTGTCCTTTGGAAACAAGCAAATATTATAGTAATTCTTAAAAAAGGGAAAACTAATGATGGTAACCCCGGTTCTTATCGCCCGATTAGCTTGTTGTCAAACATCGGAAAAATTTTTGAACGGATTATTATGAATAGATTAGATAAACTTAGTTTGGATAATTGTTGGGTTTCTAAAAGACAATTTGGGTTTTGTAAGGGTAAAAGTACAATAGATGCAGTTGACAATATGGTAAGCGTTATTGAGAAAAATAAAGAGGAAAAGAAATTCACACTTTGCCTTTTTTTTGACATTAAAGGAGCATTCGACAATGCATGGCATCCAGGTATTTTAAAAAAGCTCAAGGATAAGAAATGCCCAACTCAATTGTTAAGATTAGTGAAAAGTTTTTTATCAGATAGGACGGTATCATATGGAAAAGATGTATCCCGGAAGTTGGAAAAGTCTTGTCCGCAAGGATCAATTTTGTCTCCTTTTTTATGGTTAATCAACATAAATGACCTTTTAGAAATGGATTTTGGTGAAAATTGTACGATTCAGGCATATGCTGACGATGTCACTGTAATTTTAACAGGTAAAAATATTCTGTTTTTAGAAAATTTGGCGGAAAAAATATTTCAGAAGTTTGAAGTGTGGGCTGCAGAAAACAAACTTACTTTCGACCAACGTAAAACAGAAGCTGTATTGTTCACAAACAAACACAAAGTTCCTGTTGTAAATATTTTTTTTTGAAGGAGAAAAAATTAATATACAACAAAAAGTCCGTTACTTAGGAATTATTTTAGATAGGAAACTTTTATGGACTGATCATGTCTCTTCCCGAGTTACTGCTGCAAAGCAGTATTCGACGAGACTCCTTTGTGCAGCGAAGATGACATGGGGTCTCAAACCACAAGCTTTAAGAAAATTATATAAATCAGTTATAGAAAGTACAATTTTGTATGGGGTATCAGTTTGGTTTTCAGCTCTTAGAAAGAAAAATATTTTACAAATGCTACAGTCTGCTCAAAGAACTTCAATGATAATAATCTCAAAATCTTTCCGTTCTGCCCAAAATGACGTAATTACGGCCATTGCTGGGGTACTGCCAATTTCTTTCCGAGCGACTGAGCTAGCGACATTGCGCTATGCGAAAAAAGGCCGTCCAAGTCACTGGCCAAATTTCACTTCTCCTGAATTCCCCCTTTCTAAACGCTCATCCAATCATGGTACTTTCACTGATGAATCATTAGTAGATATCTTAGGCCTTTCGACAGTACGAGAAATCCATACTTCAACCTTTCATATTAATAGAAAGGCATTGAAAAATATACTTTACGGACGATGGTATGAAGAATTTAAGAATAAAGTTAGATCTTGGTCAATTCGCTTTTTTGCTTCAACAGAAGATTTATTAGCTGTTTGCAAAGTTCAGCCCTCCTACCATCTAACGCAGATTATTACGGGTCATTGCAGGCTAAATTTCTTTCTTCACCGAATAAACAAAATTGATACGGAGTTGTGCCTTTGCGGTGTAAATGAAACTTGTTCCCATTTTCTTTTTGAGTGCCCTATTTATGCTCGTGAACGTTTAGAATTAATATTTCACCTTTATAGTATCAATGTTCCTTTTCCGTTTAATCTTGATTTGATTTTTAAATTTAGGAATGTTAGAAATATTTTACTGAAATACATAAGAAAAACTAAACGTTTGGATTTGGGGTTATAATCTTATTTTTTAAAAAAAATATGTGGATTTTTTTTTATGTCTGATAACGGAATTCATTGTGTATTATTTAGTTTGTCTTTTTGTTTTTGTTTTCTCTTGTTTAGTTAGATTGTATGTACAAAATTATGTGTTTTGTAGTTTATTTTAGATGTTTAGTTTTGTCTCTTTGTTAGTCGTGAAATGCCGTAAGGCTAATTTTTTTTTTTTTTTTCTTTTTCTTTTTGTCCATAGTGTTTAGCTTTAGAATAGAAAGTGAAATACTTTTTGTAAGTTGAATCACTAAATAAATTCATTCATACACGCTGATAAGCTTTCTTTCTCTCCCTAAGTATCCAGTCTCCCCATTAACTACTGATAATTTAAGAAGGATTTTCTGTACTTAAGTCTTTAGCGATTGCAACGAAGAAGTGAAAAGAAGTTTACCCTAATGAAATATACCAAAATATGATGAAAACATAACAAAATTATGGAAAATACAACAGGGAATTATGGAAAACAGGCCCCCTAGAACACATTATATTAAATACCTAACCACCTCTATATATTGAATACTTCGGCATAGTATCTTTATCTCGCTCAGGCTATGCTGATTATAGTGGACACAGAAAACCGGTTTCATTACAGATCAAGAGCAACAGTGTGGCCACTATAGATAGATAGATAGATAAGTGTATTTCAAAAACCCGTGGGCCATATACACACAAAATATAAATAAATAACAGACAAGCAAGGAAATTAACAACAGTACGAACACGCACAAAAAAAAAAACAAAAAAAAAAAACAGAATTATATACCACATTTTCTTCCATGACTAAGGGCGTCACCAGGATTTTGTTGGGGGAGGGGGGACTTTACAAAAAACTTAAAAGAGCATCACAAATTTGTTCATATACATTTTTGTTACGTTTTTACAAATCCGACAGAAATTTCAAGGAGACGGGGATCAAACCAGGTAAACCCCCTCTCCCCCTGGATACGACCCTGTCTGTCACCATTTGCTCCCATGTATTGCCCATGTTTATTTATATACATGTTTCTAAATCTGTTTTTGATGTTTGATTAGGTTGTACAGTAAAAACAGCTAACAGATTGGAAAAATGACACTGTATAAACATTTGCTATCCAAATTAATAAACGCTTAAGAAAAGGTTTTTTCTCAGAAAAGTTTTTCTTGTGAAATTTTTTCGAATAAAATCTACGAATTTTTTTTTTTAATTTATAATATCCATCGAATATAGCAAATCCGGCAAATCCTGCCACTGTGAATAGCGTGATTTTTCTTGTTCTGGTAAAGTTGTTCCATAAAAAAATCAAAAGAACTTATATTATCAAAAATTACTTAAAAACGTGAATGAAAAGGAAAAACAATATGAAAATGTTTTAAACTGAAAATTGTTGTACATCATAAGGTAGGAACTTAGGCCTAATCCCTTTTAATGTTTAGTTTTGTATGTAGTCTAGGGTTTATATGGATTATCTTGATGGACTTTGTCCTAAGGAGCACAGCAGAGGCTATGGGTGGGAATAGAATCAATTAGGGAGGTAAAACTATCCTAAAATTAGATTATACTGATTAAATGTTTGTAAAATTAATTGATTTCTGGGAGAGCTCACGGTTCAAGAATAATATCGAAAATTAATGTTAATAAGACTAAGTCGCTAGTACTAGGAGTAATAGAAGGTGAAGAGGTGATGTTGGGTACCGAGAAGGTTCATCAAATGAAAGGCTTCACTTACGTAAGTAGGATGATTGGTAAAGATAGAGGATGCAGCGAAGATGTTAAAAGTAAAATAGCCAATTCCCAGAGTATTTTTTCATAATTGGAAAAATCTTGGAAGAATGGAAACAGAAATCTTGGAAAACACTTATAGTGGAGAGATCGGGAAAAAATTTGATGGGAAGAATAAGCACAAGCTCTAGATACGTGATTGACATAATTGAAACAGACCCGTTCTCTTTGGAGGAGCTGGGGGGTATTAATTTGGAAAAATTAGAAAAAATCGAAGTATTTTTAACTTAAGAATGGGTGACGGGATCTTAATGAAATTTGATATTTAGAAGGATTTCATGTCTCAGAGCTCATAATTCAAATCCCGACCAGATCTGTCAACATTGGGGGGGGGGGAGATGGAGGGGGAAATCAGAAATCTTGGAAAACGCTTAGAGCGGAGGAACCTGGATGAAGGTTGGTGAGTAGAATAAGCAAATGTCCTTGACACGTGATTGACGTAACCGTACTGGATTCACTCTCTTTGGGGGAGATGGGGAGAGGTTCAGTGATTTGGTGAGTATGGTGCTTCTGGACGAGCTAGGATAATGAAAATTGGTAGGCGTGTAAGGGAGCTGCAAAAATTGATTCGATAAAGTCGTTTTCCCAGATTCGAACATCTGGGGGGCTAAAGGGAGAGGAAAAATTAGAAAAAAAAATGAGATATTCATAACTTACGAGTAGGTGATCCATGTTAATGAATTTTGATATTTAGAAGGACATCGTGAGTAAGAGCTCTTATTTTAAATCCCGACTGGCATTAAGCCTCTGATTTTCCTTTTAAATCAATCTATTGATTCTTTGAATTTTGTTAGAGCTCATACCTTATGAGCTCTTGGCTCTTCTTGCCTCGTCACAAGTGCCATATGAGCTCTTACCTCTTGTTTTTTCTGTTTCTTGATTTTGTTATCACTGATTTAATTTATGGGTAGGCCTACATAGTGAAAACAAGAATTACACATGGCAAAATACATGGGCAAAAGGGGGCAGAGGGTAAAGTATAGGGAAATGAAAGCTTTCCTCCTAAATTTACTTAGCTGGTCTAACCTTTATCAATTTTAAACTATGTTACGATGCCAGAATAAGAAAACTATTAAGTCATGTTTGAATATTTTAAAAGCAGTGTATGTGATCAAACAATCAGAATGTAATGTAAAATACATCAAATTACAGAATATTATAGTCCTTGACTGTAAAAAGAAGGAAGAAAAACAACCAAAGGCACATAGTTAATTCAAAATTCAAGAATAAAAAGTTAGTTCCATTACCTACTACTACTTTACTAACAACAACTCACAACAGCACCAAGCTCACTGAGGCAAACAAAACTACGCATATCCCTCATCCGCCCAATCTATTCGAAGCCTTTCATTTTACACCCTCCCACGAAGTTTCCATTTCCTTTAAATCTTTTTTATTACGTCCCCACCCAGAGGACGACCTGCTGTACGTTAAGCCCTAGAAAACTTACTCATAATCTACAAAACTGAGGGCCAAATGTGTTTGACAACTGAGGCACTTCTCAATTATTAACCTAAGAGTGAAATTTTGGTCGACACGTCCTCTACCTTTTCTACAACCGCACTGTTCTTTATTAAAACTTTGTCTACAGCATCTCTCAGTCTAAGAAGTATCAATTACTAACGGGCCATTGAGCCCTTTGGGATATTGTTTTTGTTATTGTTATTTTATGAAAATAAAATAGAACTTGGTAACTTGGTAAGTAATTTGCTACCTACAGAGATCAGACTAATGCCTCAGTAATTACCACACTCACTCTTATTGCCTTTCTTATACAGTTAATTAAGTTTGCCTAAAATCGTTAGGTACTTCCCCTTTTTCAAAAATCATATTCATAATCTTCAATAGCCTATTTCCAACCTCAGAGCCACCATATTTAAGAAACCCATTACTCTATTTCATATTTTATGTTTATGGAGAGTTAGTTTGTGATGATTTAGAAGATTATTGTGATGAGTTTATAAATTATTATATTACCCTAGTTCGAAAGACTACTACTACTAACAATTCATCGAAGCATCAAGCCACCTGAGACCAACACAGCTACAAACGGTCCTCCTTAATCCCAATCTATTCAACCTCCCTTTTTACACCCTCCCAGAAAGCTCCCATTTCCTTTAAATCTTTCTTCATGGTGTTCTCTCACCCAAGACAAGGATGACTATCTTCCCGGTCGGAAAGGACAATATGTCTGTCCAGTAAGAATCTCAAATCACCTTGGTATACATATGCTCGGAATGATGCCGAAAAAGGTGTCCGGAAACAGATCACTGATAAGACTTACCAAAAATCTAATGGAGAAATGGATTGCGTAAATAACTTGTTACGATATTACGACGCTTAAAATCAGTTGGTCAGCATCCCAAAAACAGTACATTGATTGTCTAGAATGTGCTTCTATGAGCATAATATCACCAACGACTTGTTAGCTCCGTCGAGTAACGTGTTGTTCTTTTACCATAGGAAATAATGGGTCTCATATTCGATTCAAACGTCAAAATGAATTTTATAACATCAATAGAAAAGTGCTTAAAAGCTAAAAAAATATGATGGCAGTATTGGGAGAATCCTCTTTCTGTTTGGTCTTTAAAAAAAGTGTGTGGACAGGGATTCGAAGGAATAGGGCTCTGGGATCAAAGGTGTTTGACAACTTTTTTCTCAAAAATCATGTTGATAATCTTCAGCAGCTTATTTCTAAACTCAGAGCCGCCATGTTTAAGAAACTCATTTACCACACTATCAGCAACTGAAGCCTTATTATCTTTTAATCCTTTCAGAACTTTCGCTAACACTTCCTCACAAAACAAGTCTTACCTCGGCAATTTTATCCATGGCCTCCACTTCACACCTCCTGAGTTCATATTTCAACGCCTCCTCCACTTTATTTACGTTTCTTTTGTTTTCATAAGATCTATCACTCAGATTATTCTTGTACAAGCCCCTTCATAGTGAAAAATAGTTTTATAAATTTCTTCTTGATAGACTGGTTTTGCCACACGGCCTTCAAGCTCAAAGCGACATTAAAACTTAAAACGAACAGAATTTATTCAGTATATAAAGTGATTGCCCCTCCTCGACACCTCGCTATTTACGCTAAGTTTCTTATTACTTTTGTATTAGTAAAATCAAGAGTTGTAAAAAAGTCAAAACCTAGCGCAAAGAGCAAGGGGTTGAGGAGGGAACAGTCCCCTTCATATACGGAATAATTTATATTCGTTTTAAGTTTTAATGTCACTCCTTACTTTCAGTTGAAACGACTTTTTATTCATTTAATTTACCAAAAGATCATAACTTGGTTAAATATATTTGTTATTTGATAAATATAATAAACGACAAGCATCGTTATCAGGAGATAAGAAATAAATACTTCCATTTACTTTCTTGTTAATAAATTCATGAATGCCTTGCTCCAAGGATGAAACTACTATACTATACTATTATATATACTAATACAACTATACTATAATAAAAAAATAAAAAATAAATAAAAATAAAGATTCCTGCACGAGATTGTACGGAACACATTACCATGGTTACAGATTATCACACGTGTACACGATAGACTTGTTTGACACTAGCATAAAATTCGCTTCAGATGACCTACATAAAGTACAAAATAATCTGAATAATGCAAAGAATCAGCTTCAATTGGCCCTTGGCAAATTGCCCACGAGATATCTTAATGAATCTTGCAATGACTGAATTGTTAATAATGTAGCAAGGTGTAGCTCCTTCTAGTCGACACTTCCTTTTTGTCAATAAGGCTAAGCTATAGACATGATATAAAGTCTATAGTTCTATTATTAGGCTAGTCAACTTCTAAATTATCCTCCCAATGAGTCCCGAATTTTCTACGGATGAACTGCTCTGGCATATTAATGCTTTTCTTTGCAGATAAAACAAAACTTCCTACAACAGAACTATCAAAAGAAACAGTAAAATTTAACAAGAAATTCGAGCAAATGTTTGCTTTTCAATAGTAATTAGATAATTAAGAATTCAGATTTTTTTAAACAAAATGGTTCCAAACCTTAGACGATTTGTCAATTTTTGACAGAGCCTCTGTTCAACACAAGGCAGGTACTGGTGACTTTTGTCACCAGTTTTGTTCTCCAGCCCTCCCCTCGATGCCAATATTTTTCCCAGAATTTTCCATATAATTAATCTAAATAAGTGTTTACTTTCCTTGTCAATTAACAATTTTGGGACTCGTATTTTGAAAAATTAAAATGAAAAATTCCAGAAACTTTAGAAACTTGCCATTGCATTAAGAAAAGTTACTAATTAACGCATAATGAGAATGGTCTGTTGTACTACCGTGCATTCTCCATCAAATCTTGATAATTTTTACTATCAAACAGTTCGTGGTAACGAACTGCAGTAGGGAACGACCCGGCTCAATAGTAACCAAAACTTAGTGCCTCATTTTAGAAAATAGGGGGAAATACACCCTAAAAGTCATACGATCTCAACGAAAATCAAACCATCAGATTCAGCGTATCAGAGAACCTTATTGTAGAAGTTAAATCAAGCCCCTATCTACAAAAATGTGCAGTTTCGCATTTTTTGACAGAAGACAAATCACGGATGTGTGTTTATTTAATTTTTTATTTTTTGTTTCTTTTCCCAGGGGTGATCGTATCGACTCAGTGGTCCTAGAATGTCGCGAAAGGGCTCATTCTAACGGAAAGTAAAAGATCTAGTGCCCTTTTTAATTGGCTAAAATTGGAGGGCAACTAGGCCCCTCCCACGCTCATATTTTCCCCAAAGTCACCGGATCAAAATTCTGAGATAGTCATTTATTCACCATAGTCGAAAAACCTAATAACTATGTCTTTGGGGTCGACTTACTCCCCCGCAGTCCCCGTGGGAGGGGCTGCAAGTTACAAACTTTGACCTGTGTTTTTTTTTTTTTTAACTAAGAACTCTCTTTATTAACTACTAATTACAAAAACTATAAATACACACAACCGCCCTGGGGAAGGCTCAAAGAGCCTGATGTTGGACGGCTGCAATCCTCTGATTCTCAACCTAAATTAATAAGAAAAAACAAAACAAAAAACAGAAACTAAAAAAACGGAAACTAAAGAAGGACAAAACACTCTCACTCAATTACTCCTTAATACCAGAATATAAATAAACAAAAGCTAACAATAATTAAAAAAAGAAGAAAAAGAAAAAAAAAGAATTATCTCCCCACTTCCAATAAATGTTTTTTTTTAAATTTACTTTAAACAACCCAATATGTTCGCCTCCCTAATGGCAGCTGGGATATCATTCCAAATAGCCGGAGCTAAATACCTAATTCCAAAAGCTGCACGTGTGGTGTCTCGGTACTCAACAATAAAATTATCTGCCTCTCTAGTCTCATACCCATGGAGTGAACGATTTACTCGAAAAAAACTGGTAAAAACTGGAGGACATACATCATTACAACATCGATACGCAAAAATAGCAGCTTGATAATCTCGAATCTGACCAATGTTAAGCACTCGTAATTTCTTAAAACATGACGCAGTATCATTCACATTTTCTACATAATTACCAAGAAGACGTACTGTTTTATTTTGTAGGATCAGCACTCTTTTAAAATTTGCATAGAAATTACTAGACCAAAGGACACAACCATAAGAAATATAAGGCGCAACAATGGTGTGGTATAATAATCAAAGAACTGGTAATGGTAAAACATTCTTTAATCGACGCAAAATTCCCAAACCTCTAGCAACTTTAGCTGCAACAAGATCACTATGGTTCTTCCAAGATAGATTACAATCAAGCTGGAACCCCAAATAACGCACTTCATGCAGTTGTGACAGAGGCCTGCCGTTAAAAAATATCTTTTTATCAACACATGGAGGCTTACATATAGTAATGGTTACTGGGAAGTGTACAGACGTTTTCAGGGGGATTTTTTCGGTTTGAGAGGAGATTTGAGGAGGGGGGTTACGTGGGAGGAACTTCTCATGGGGGAAGAGACTTTCAATGGAGGGAGCGCAGAATTTTCTAGCATTATTAAAAAAACAATGAAAAAATAAATATAAAAAGCTTTTTCTACTGAAAATGAGGAGCAGCATTAAAACTTAAAACGAACAGAAATTATTACGCATATGAGGGGTTTACCTCCTCGTAATACCTCGCTCTTTACGTGAAAGTATTTTTAGTAATTTCAACTATTTATTCTACGGCCTTTGTTATTCAGGGGTTATTCTTAAGGAATTAGGACAAAATTTAAGCTTTAGTGTAAAGAGCGAGGTATCGACGAGGGCTGAGCCCCCTCATATACGCAATAAAAATATACGAATATAGAAGTTCGCTACGTAAGTTAATTCGTAAGTTACGTATATTTTTACTTCTGAAAATGTTCATAAAAAATTAAAAGTTATAATTGCCATTTTAAGTAATCAAAAAATTGGAGGGCAACTAGGCCTCCTCTCTCGCTCCTTTTTCTTAAAATCTTCCGATTAACACTATAAAAAGCCATTTAGCCAAAAAAAATAATATGCAAATTTCGTTTCGATTATTTATGCGCGGAGAGCCAAGATCAAAAAATGTATTAATTCAAAAACGTCCAGAAATTAAAAAACAACATTTTTAAATGAAAGTAAGGAGCGACATTAACACTTAAAACGAACAGAAATTACTCCGTATATGAAGGGGCTTTTCCTCCTCAACGCCCCGCTCTTTACGCTAAAGTTTTTTACTGTTTTAAAATGTAGAGTTAAGAGAAAGAGTCAAACTTTAGCGTAAAAAACGGGGCGTTGAGGAGGAAAAGCCCCTTTCATATACGGAGTAATTTTTGTTCGTTTTAAGTTTTAATGTCGCTCCTTACTTTCATTTAAAAAAAAAATGTTTTTTTTTGTTTCATTCTGTAAGAAATTCACATACATTCCGTGTAATGCACATTCATACATTCCGTGTAATGCACATTACTTCCGTATTCTTTTCGAGGCCAAATGTAACTATTAGTGCTAACAACTGACCGCAGCACCTAGCCACTTGAAGCCAACACAGTTGCGCAGTATCCTCCTCCTTCCCAGTCTGTTCAAAACATCCCTCTTCACAACCTCCCAGGAAGTTTCTATTTCCCTTGAATATTTCCTAACGATATCCTTCCATCCTACCCAAGGTCGACCCGCATTCCATTTAGCTCTACATAGTTGGCCAAAAAGTACAATCATTGGCAATATATCATGCTTCATCCACAGAAAGTGCCCTAGCCCTCTCAAAGTTTCTCTCATTATAGCCCTAGAATGCGAAATTGAATCACACTTTTCGTACAGCCTATTCTTCAATTAAACAAAAAACAGTTTTTTTTTAACCAAAAGTAATAAGTGAAATTAATACTTAAAATGAACATAAATTATTCCGCATATGAAGGGCTGTCCCCTCCTTTACGCTAAAGTTTTTTATTGTCTTAAAAAGTAGATTTGTCAGAAAGAGTCCAACTTTAGCATAAAGAGTGAGGCACTGAGAAGGGAACAGCCCCTTTTACGAACAATCTCTGTTCATTTTAAGTTTTATTGTCGCTCCTTACTTTTAATTCAAAAAAATCTGTTTTTTTATTTACTACTACTACTACTACTAATAACTCACTGCAGTACCAAGCCGCCTGAGGCCAACACAGCTACGCACGCTCCTCCTCCAACCTAATCTATTTAAAGCCTCCCTCTTTAAACCCTCCCAGGAAGTTCCCATTTCCTTTAAATCCTTATTTATGACATCCTCCCAACCCAGACAAGGACGACCTGCTTTCCGTGTAGCCCCAGACGGTTGGCCAAAAAGGACAATCTTCGGTAATCTGTCATCCTTCATCCGTAGAACGTGGCCTAGCCATCTCAACCTTTCTTTCATTATAGCCCCAGAAAGCGGGATTGAACCACACTTTTCGTACAACCTACTGTTTAAAATACGGTCAGTCAGCCGGGTACCCAGAACAATCCGTAGGCAATTTCTCTGGAAAACATCTAGTAAATTTTCATCTGCTTTTCGGAGTGTCCATGCTTCAGAGCCATATTTGACCACTGTCATCACTGTAGCTTCCAATATTCTAATCTTGGTTTGTAGGCTTATCTTTCTATTCTTCCAAACTTTTTTTAACTGTGAAAAAACACCCTGAGCTTTAGCTATTCTACTTTTAACATCTTCACTGCTCCCACCATCTTTACTAATAATACTACCAAGGTAACTGAAGCTCCCAACCTGATCAATCTTTTCGTTACCTAAGGTCACCTGTTCATCTTCACTTATTCCTAGCCTTAGTGACTTAGTCTTCTTAACATTAATTTTCAAGCCTATTTTAGCACCCTGAACTCGCAAAACCTCTAAAAATTCATTCATTTTGCTCACACTTTCATCTAATATGCTTAAATCATCAGCATAATCTAAGTCCAGGAGCGTTCTTCCTCCCCATTTGATTCCATGGTCTCCAATTGCCTTTCCTGTGCTCCTTAAGACGAAGTCCATCAAAATGATCCATATAAAGGGGGATAGAACACAACCCTGCTTAACTCCTGATTTAATACAAAACCAGTTGCTAACCTCATTTCCTACCTTAACCGCAGCAGTATTATTCTCGTACATAGCGCAAATCACTTTAATGTATTTTTCTGGAATACCATATAACGATAAGACCTTTGTTAACGCTGTTCTATCAACAGAATCGAAAGCTTGCTCATAATCGATAAAACTAAGGACCAAAGGTGTTTGACAACGAAGGGACTTCTCAATTATTAACCTAAGAGTGAAAACATGGTCGACACATCCTCTACCTTTTCTAAAACCGCATTGTTCTTCCCTTAAAACTTTGTCTACAGCATGTCTCAGTCTAAAAAGTATCATATTACTCAGTAATTTGCTACCTACAGAGACCAGACTAATGCCTCGATAATTACGACATTCACTCTTGTCACCTTTCTTATACAGTGGTTTAATTAAGGTTTTCCTAAAATCATTAGGTACTTCCCCTTTTTCAAAAATCATGTTCATAATCTTCAGTAGCTTATTCCTAACCTCAGAGCCACCATATTTAAGGAACTCATTAATCATACTATCAGCACCTGGGGCCTTATTATTTTTTAATCCTTCTAGTACTGTCGCTAATTCTTCCTCACTAAACAAATCTTCCTTCACATCAAAGGTATCACAAACTTTTTCATTTTTATCTATATCTTTTCCTGCAACTGTATCTCGGTTTAGCACATTCTCAAAATGTTCCACCCATCTTTCTTTAACTTTTTCCTTATCACTAATTGAGGCCCCATTTCTATCTTTAACTGGGACTAGTCCGGATCGGCTACTCCCTTTCAATTTATTAACATGCCAGTATAATATTTTACTATTATGCCGTCTAGCCGCATCTTCCAGATCCTCAGCAATTTTATCCATCGCCTCCATTTCACATCTCCTTAGTTCATATTTTAATGCTTTCTCCACTTTCTTTACATTCCTTTTGTTTTCATACGACCTATCGCTCAGATAATTCTTATACAAACCCCTTCTACTCTCTATTAAACCTAAAGCTTTTTCACTAATATTCCTAGTTGCTGTCTTAGCACTCTTCCCTAGGACACCATCAGCAACTTCACAAATTGTTTTTCTGAAATTATTCCATCCATCTTCCACATTGTCAAATTTTAAACCCTCAAGTTTAGTACTCAACTGTTCCTGGAATTTTTTTCTCAAATTTTCATCCTGAAGTCTACCAACATCATAACTTTCCGGGAGGGAGTTACTCTTCCGAAATTTCAGCTTTAAATTAACCTTAGACACTACTAGATGGTGATCTTTACTTTTAACGTCAATAACGGCACTCCTATACACCCTAGTATCTTGTATTGATCCTGCTAGTCTTCTGTTTACAATAACATAATCAATAAGGTTTGCTGTCTTACCATCACGTGAATACCATGTCAACTTATGGGCCATTTTGTGACCAAACACCGTATTGGTTATAACTAGGTTGTTATACCTACAAAATTGCAAAAGCCTATAGCCATTACTGTTTTCTTTTCCTATACCAAATTTACCTAGGCTAGGATACCATCTATCCCTATTTCTACCAACCTGGGCATTAAAATCTCCTAGCAAAAACACCATATTTCTACCTGGTACCCTGTCTATTTGCTCCTGTAACTGTAAGTAAAATTCATCTGAGTCACTAGTATCTCCATCAGTTGGTTCAATGGGGGCATATACTACTATAACTGATACCCTAAACTTTTTAGTCATAAAATGAGCAATTAGTATTCTATTATTAATACCTTCCCAGCCTAAACAAGACTTAGCAGCTTCCTTATTCATCATGAGCCCTACTCCCTGTCTATGTACCCCATCCTTCCTTCCTGAGTAAACAAATTCTATGTCACCTAATTTCATGCTTCCTACCCCTGGGATATGAGTTTCTGAAACTCCTAATAAATCCAGTTCAAACCGTCTGAATTCGTCAGTCAAAATGTCGATGCGATAGTCATTTTTTAACGTCGTAACATTCCAAGTTCCAATTTTCATGTTCTTTAAATCTTTGAAATTATTTTGGCCTCAAGAAAAGCAGTGATCCCGGATACCAGTGCAGGATGGGGACCAACATATCTTCTCAAGTCTACACCGAAGCGCTTAAGCCGGCTTAGAACCGGACAGCAAGAAGTCCCTGGGACCTCCAGTAAGTTGGAGGCTTTGTGCAATCCTGGGCCCATCTTGGTCACAACATGGTTTTCAGCACTTGGCGATGCTCTTCTATCAACAAGAGTCGAAATCCTGCACAGACAGTCCCAAGCCTATTACCTCCGACTCATTATATATTCATGCCTACAAATATTATGCTACTACGGGGAGGCAGCCCATAGTAGATAAATTAGCTAGGAAGAGGTTTTTCAGCCCGAAAACGCCCATCAAAACAAACCAAGCCCAGAAAATTATCCAATAATCAGAATCCCGTACGAGTGCTGTGTTGTTTACTAGGCTATAATTTCCTCGAGGGGCGCCACTCCTCAAGTGGGAAAAATTGACCGCAAGTTTCCCAGTCTTGCAGGTACCCCGAAAGGTCGAGGCAGCCCTTTACAGAGGCCGTTGTCCATAAATCTGGATCTTACTCCCTGCCGCAGTTGTCCTCCTATAGAGGATCCTCCCACGATGGTGTTCTGCTTCACCATGCAATTTAACCCATTACTGGGAGAAGGTTTGTAACTCATCTGACGCGTGAACACGGCAGTTGGCCCTGCTGAGTGTACATTTGAGGGGCCTTCTTCCTCCTCCACCTGAAATTATGACCCCCAGGGGAGGGTTTCCCAGTTTCTATTATGGGCCCCACTGAGACAAGGTCCTACTTGGTCTAAGCCTCCTATGGAGCTACTCTACCTATCTATAGGGCTTTCCCCTATCTGTTGTCCTCCACAAAAATCTAGCATGATTCTTCTTCCTACTCCTCTTCCTTATCGCTCTGCTATTTACTTCTGATTACAAAAGGTTCGCACAAAGGGCTACATCCCTATATATATATATATATATATATATATATATATATATATATATATATATATATATATATATATATATATATATATATATATATATACATATACACACACATATATATATATATACATATATATATATATATATACATATATATATATATATATATATATATATATATATATATATATATATATATACTGAGTTCGAATTGATGCAGATTTTGAATTTGGCTTACCGTACATGAATAATTAAACTAAAATTTGCACATTAATTTTACTCTCTTTTTTGGCTAAATAGCTATCTTAAAATTTTGAGAAAAAAGGGACGGGGTGGGCCTATAAGCCCTCTAATTTTTTTTTTGTCACTTAAAAAGGTCACTAGAACTTTTAATTTTATTTACAAACGTTTTTATTTGTAATAAAATATACGTAACTTACGAATTAACTTCCCGCGTAACCTTCTCCCCCCAACAAAAAATCCCCTAGAAACGTCTGCGTACTTCCCAATAACCAATGCAATATGTAAACAATGGGCAAAGTTCACAACTTGGGGACTGTGGAAACTAAGTCATTCTCAAAGACATAGTTATTAGATTTTTTCGACTACCCGAACCAAATTCCTATCTCAAAATTCTGATCGGGGGACTTTGAGGAAAAATGAGCGTGGGAGGGGGCCTAGTTGCCATCCAATTTTTTGGTCACTTAAAAAGGGAGCTATAACTTTTAATTTCTGTTGGAATGAGCCCTATCACGATATTCTAGGACCACTGAGTCGATACGATCGCCCCTGGAAAAAAAGACAAATAAACACCCATCCGTGACTTTTCTTCTTGCAAAAAATACAAAATTCCACATTTTCACAGATAAAAGATTGAAAACTCTATAATAGGGTTCTCTGATACGCTGAATCGAATGGTGTGATTTTATGACTTTTAGGGATGTTTCCCTCTCTTTTTGAAAATAAGGCAAATATTCACAGGCTTATAACTTTTGACGGGTTGTTCAAAACTGCAAAACTAAACTTGATCAAACTTATATATTTGGAATCAGCATTAAAATTGAATTTTTTGATTTATCTGTTGGTGTAAAATTCCATTTTTTAGACTTTTGGTTACTATTGAGCCGGGTCACTCCCTACTTACAGTTCGTCACCGTGAACTATTTGATACACGGTCAGTCAATCGGGTACACAAGACATTATGTAAGAAATTTCTCTGGTATCCCCCCCACACTAAAATATCATCGTACGTCATGTATGAGGTTCGGAATAAGGAGTAGAGACATCGCAGCAAATGATATTCTTTTATAGAAGTAGTTTATGGAGCGAAAACATTGGTACTGGAAACTTGACAAAAAATCCGAAAGAGAATAAAAGGGAAATGGGGGAGGGGAAGGGGCGCGATTCACAATAGCCGTGCAGATGAACCATCTCCGGACAATCTTTTTCCAATCCGTTCTAAACATGTGTTACTCGTGATGTTTTCTACATCATGAATGTAGTGACAGTTATGCAAAAAGGTCGTATCTCATAATATGTTATTTCTGAGATAATTACCAAAAATTAAAAAAAAAAATCCATTCTCGAAGAGAGAATCCACAGGAAAAGGCACAATCAGTTGAAAGAGTATAATTTAACATACATAGCCATATTTTTTCCCTCTGTGAACAACACAGCAAAATAATTCTATTATACCTCAGATTTGTCAGAACGTGCGTTACGACCTTTGGACGTGATTTAATAGGTTTGATATACTGCTGCAATCATTATATTCCGTCCCATATATGTACGCAAACCTTGTGTATTTCATTGCAGCAGTCTCAAGTTTAATGTTTTCAACCTTTTTGTGCAACTTCCCTAGAGAACAGTGAAAATTTACACAACCTGCAACAACAACATTTATGAGAGAAGTTATGGGGGAAATGGGGACTAATCGATTCCCTGGCTGGGACAAGTTCCTGGAACAACACCTTTTGTGTGCTGAAATGAGTTGAATTAATTTTGTTTCGAAACTATTTTTGATGAGTATCATTGTAAAGGACTTAAAAAAAAAAGAATATTCGCCGTTTCAGGGTTTCAGGGTTTGCAGGGTAGATTTTTTTTACTGCTGTTTATTTTCTTCAACTTCGATTGCACGATTTATTTCACCTCTTAAGATAATCCATTCAGTCGAAGGAAGTAGCTCTTTACTGTCCAAAAGGAATTAACTATCTGTTGCTCACATTATTAGAAAAAGTAGGAAATTTCAAAGAAAATTTGATGATTGATATAATTAATCTGCAGATTTATAGGATTAATGTGTCACGGTCATATACCAATTCTAAATTCTTGGTCAACCTTCTATATCGCATATTTTGTAATGTGCTTCTTTTGGAGTATTTTCGTGGGAGAAAGTTTTCTTTTGTTAGAAAAAAAAATATTATAGAAATAAAGGAAAACCAAATTGCTTTTTTATGGGAGTATATAATACTTATGCATCATTTTTATACAATCCTAATAAGGGGGGGGGGGAGGAGGATTAATGCCAAGTTTGCCTCTCACTCAATTGGACTATCTGTCTTTTTCTACAATTAGCCATTACTTGCTGCCCACATCTACTTGATTTTAATTTAAATGAAAATAGACGATGATAAAGAAAGAATGAGAATAAAAATAGACAATTATTTGAAAATTCGTAATGCCTCCGTAAACTGGCATTTGCAATGGTGTTGGGGTTTATGGGGGTGTTATTGGGTTTCTCGTAAACTGGCATTGGGGTTTCAGTTATGATTATTGAAATTTTTCAAAAATAACATTTCTTTCACGAAGTTACTAATTAAAAAATAAAGAAAACAATAGAAAATGCAGATTGTTTTGGAAGTCAAGGAAGCACTGATTTGAATTTGGCGCTAAGAATTCCCTGTCAAGAATACTTTCCATAAGCAGCCAGTATATGCTTTCCAAGTCTAGCCAAATCTTGTATTTTGGAAAACGTTGGTCTGACTGTTTTATATATATATATATATATATATATATATATATATATATATATATATATATATATATATATATATATATATATATATATATATATATATATATATATATATATATATATATATATATATATATATATATATATATATATATATATATATATATATATATATATATATATATATATATATATATATATATATATATATATATATATATATATATATATATATATATATATATATATATATATATATATATATATATATATATATATATATATATATATATATATATATATATATATATATATATATATATATATATATATATATATATATATATATATATATATATATATATATATATATATATATATATATATATATATATATATATATATATATATATATATATATATATATATATATATATATATATATATATATATATATATATATATATATATATATATATATATATATATATATATATATATATCTATATATATAAAAATAAGTTGTCTGTCTGTGTGTCTGTCTGTGGATCAGGTGACGTCATGTTTCTGTGTCGGCTGACGTCATGAAGTTAGTTGTCGTCATTTTTGCTATGACGGTGACGTCATTAAAGATATTTAAGACATATATGTTCACGTAGAAATCTATTAATGTTTAAGTTTAAAATGACTTATGAACTTACAATGGCAAAAGCCGATGAAGACGCTCAAAGAGTCTATGCCAAAAAACTTGCTGCTGATAGAGAAAGTCAGAAAAGAAAGCGTGCCGAGGAATCAAAAGAACAGCAAGGAAACAGGCTTGAGGCTAAAGAACGCAAAACCGCGCAGTTAGATGAAGATCCACCTGGACAGCGAGAGTCAAAACATATCAAAACTGAAAATGATAGCGATGATGATTGGGTTTGGGATTTTGACTCGGATAAGGTCATCAATGCCTACCAGATTTTAGTTAAAAAAACAAAGGTTCGGCGATATGTATTTCATAGTTAAGCTGAAAAATAAAGAAGAAAAAGAAAACTGAAAAAAGAAAAAATGTAAAAAACTAAAAAATACTAAAAAGAAAAAACACTCAAAGAGAAATTACAGACCGGGACACAAATGACGACCGGGACAGAGGGAATATAAATAACGACCGGGACACTCAAAGAGAAATTACAGACTGGGATACCGGGACACAAATGACGACCGGGACACAGGGAATATAAATGACGACCAGGACACAGGTATTTAAGAATATCGTTCAAAGACAAATTTTTAATTGTAAAAAGACCGTTGAAAGAGAAATTTCTAATTGTAAAATGACTGAAGAACCTACAATGGCAACGGTACCACCATCGAAGTAGATAACCAGTGGGTTGTTCCATATTCCCCATTAGTGCGAAACGTCAACCCCAAGTCAAATTCGTGCATTGTTTGGCATCATTTTAACAACTTGCTCTCCATCAGCTCCTACAGAGTTATGGGAAAAATGTAAGTCAAAAATGTCCGAAGATATACTTCATCGAAAACAGTTAGAGAAGTCAGATATGACTTTTGATTTTACATCAGAAATTTATAACTACACTTTAGTTATTATAGAAGATTTGTGCGTACGCATGGCAAACAAACCTCTTCAGGATTTGGGAATGCCTTCACCTAACCGTATCGCTGCTGTTTCGACATGTGTAGAATTGGATCGTGAAAAAAGTTACAGTACGAATGATCTATTGTCGTATGTACAAAATAACATTTCCAAGTTAACATCGGAACAAAAAGACATTTATGATACGATAGACTAGATTTCAGGACGTATACAACTACCTGCTGATTTCTGTAATTTAGTGACGTCCAAAAATGAATTGATTGAAAAAGTATTTCCGAATATTCTAAAAAATTATAAAAATAATAAATGGCTAAGTGAAAGAGCGATTCTCGCACCCAAAAATATAGACGTCCACGAAATCGACAATATTGTTTTGACCAAGATTCGAGACCAGGCAGTCCTTTACAAGTCAGTCGACACAGTTTTGGAACCAAATGAAGCGGTTAATTATCCATCTGAATTTTTAAATTCCATAGATCTTTCAGGGTTTCCACCACACGTGCTACAACTAAAAATAGGCGTACCAATAATACTTTTAAGAAATATCAACCCACCAAAGCTTTGCAATGGCACGCGACTTGCCGTAAAAAAAACAATGGAAAACCTAATAGAGGACACAATCTTGACAGGGCCTTTTGAGAGTGAGGCTGTTCTTATTCCTCGCATTCCCATGATTCCAACGGATCAGCCTTTTCAATTTAAAAGATTGCAATTCCCAATTCGATTAGCATTTACAATCACCATTAACAAAGCTCAAGGTCAATCATTAGAAAAATGTGGTATAGATCTTAATACTGATTGTTTTTCCCATGGACAATTGTGCGTTGCATGTTCGAGGGTCGGTAAACCTGACAATCTATTTATATGCAGCGACAATTGGACAGCCAAGAAAAATGTTGTATATTCGCAAGTTTTACGCAGTTAATTTGTATTGTATCTACCTATCTATCTATCTATATAAAAACGGGTTGTGTGTATGCATGTTTGTTTGTTTGTAAAAAGAGCGTTTGCATATGACGTCATTATTAGTACATACGGCTTTGTATATCCACAGACAATGGGAAAGCCAAGAATGTTGTATATTCGCAATTTTTACGTAGTTTAACTCCTGCAGACGAAATGAATGCTTGCCTGAAAAATTCTAATTTATGGGCACACGTAAAAATATTAAAATTAACTACAAATATGCGTGTCCGATTGCAAAACGATGACTCTGGTCAATATATATATATATATATATATATATATATATACACTGATCGCCGATATCGAGACCCGATACAAGCATATATATATATATATATATATATATATATATATATATATATATATATATATATATATATATATATATATATATATATATATATATATATATATATATATATATATATATATATATATATATATATATATATATATATATATATATATATATATATATATATATATATATATATGTATGCTTGTATCGGGTCTCGATATCGGCGATTAGTGTTTTCTCAGAAATTACCGTCGTCGGCAATTTGTCCCCTTTCTTTCAAACGAAAGGGTATGAAACACAAAAAAAAATATAGATATTTGGGGTAAAAGGAGTATTGAAGCATCGAAACCGCAAGAAAAATTAAGTTTCTTTTGATATTTTGATTCTCCACTCTATTTCGGCATTTTAGCTTGATTCTTGTCTTCTTCTATTTTAATTTACGAATCCAAAAATCTTGCTACAAGACGTATTAAACGATAAAGATATATTAATTGATAAACGATAAGTCAATTCTTTTGATCTTGATATGAAAATTCTGTTTTTTAGAGTTTCGATTACTATTGAGCCGCGTCCCTCCTTACTTACAGTTTGTTGTATTTGCTACGCTGATGTTAGAATATTCGACGTTAAAAAAAATGTATCCAAAAAATTTGAATATCAAAATAAAGCGAAATTTTAAAAATTTCACGTACTTAAACTTAAATGGCGTTTCGCAGCAGCTTCACCTCCTGCAAAAATACTTCAATATTCTAAAAATTTCTAATAATAAAAAAGTTTCTAAAAATAAGCTAAAAAAACATCTAGAGATTTTATCCAAAATGCACTTTTTGTCAGCAGCCTTGTCACCTACCAAATAGTCATAAATCTTGTCAATAATAGTCCTAAAATCTGTAGTTATTAAGATATTATTTGAAATAAAGGTAAAATTTTCAAAATCCAAATATTTAGAATTGAAAATGCGCTTCGAACAGTAGCGCTGGTTCACTAAATAAAGGGGGGTTGTACTTATCAAAATTTAGGAGAGACGATTTGGCTGTTTTTACAATGTTGGCAATGGAAATAACAAACAAGGCACTTTCCAATGAAAATACTACATTTTTTATGAAAAAATATTAGGGGGCAAACGTAGCCTCTACAAATCAGATCCCACTAATCATAGCAACCTTGCTTTGTACAAAATCACTCTGGCACTGAATTATGAAACATGACGATTAAAACCTCAAATAGGTCTGCCTTAAATTTAGCACGAATCATGACGATTAAAACGTCAAATTTAGCACGAAGCATTGACGATTAAAACGTCAAATTTAGCACGAAGCATTGACGTTAGTAAGCAATACAAGGTTAAAAGGCAAAATATAGTATTTAGAACATGGAATACATAATAGGTAATGGAAAAATGTTTACGTATGTACCCCTTTTTCCTTGGTTTTTGGAACTTTCATAACTGCACCGTGTACTTTGTGTCTGAAAAACTGACAAAGACCAATTAATTTATAAATTACAAAGATATATTAAAAGGTTGAATAAAAAAGGTGTCTCAATGAAACCTAATGTTGCGAGGGTGATTGACCATTAAGACTAGTTTTGTTAAAGTATTGCGTCAGTGACGCTCCAACAAGGATTAAAGACGCATCGGAAGCAAGCAAAAATGTGGAACATTATTTTTTAATCTGTTTATTAATGGAATTACACCAGGATCACCCTAAGTTACGGAAAGTTAAAAGTAGAGACTTCTAAAACCGGAGAAATAAAAATATGGTATTTGGCAGGATATTGCGGCTAGAAAAAAAATAAATCATTTTTAAGAACAAATTTCAACCGCGATTACAAGGCGATCGAGTAGAAAAAGAAGTCTGGAACGTCAACAGATGACATCCCACAACCTTCCCTGTGGTACTACAATGACCTTGCATTCTTTTTGTTTTCGCTTGAGCGCAACCGATGTACATGCAAGAAAAGCCAAATCCATTTAGAGTGCATTTCACGTAGGTAGATACACCACTACCCGACTCTGGACTGAAACTAAAAATCTGGCCAGGAGTTGAAATTAAACTTGAAATTAACTTTGCTCAAGATTGAAGGGTCAATTGAAGGGCGATTGACGGAAGCTTTGATCAAAATGATTTACCGTTTCGGGCCTCCTTAGAGGCTCAATTCAAAGCTGTGCTTTTGTCAATTTGTCTAGATAAACTATCGTTAATGCTATACTGGCCCCAAAAATGTCACTTATTGGTACCACTTCTTGAGCTGAAGAGCAAGGGGAACATAAATTGTATTATCATAATCTCCATTGCTGAAAATCCTTAGGTGAAGACTCGCAACTGCTTCTCTTGTAAAAATCCCCTTTCAGCCCCTTAATAAGTGAAAGCTAGACAAGATCTAAGAGCTCATATGGCACTTGTGACGTGTTCAGAAAAGCTAAGAGCTCATATGACAAGAGCTCTAGCAGAATTCTAAGAATCAATAGGTTGATTTAAAAGGAAAATCAGAAGCTTAATGCCGGTCGGGATCTAAAATAAGAGCTCTGAGACGCAGGGTCCTTCTAAATATCAAAATTCAGTAAGATCCTATCACCCACAAATAAATTCAAAATAATTTTTTTTTTAATTTTTCCTCTCCCATCCGCCCCCCCCCCCAGATGGGTGAATCGGGGAAAACCACTTTATCAAGTCAATTTGTGCAGGTCCCTGACACGCCTACCAATTTTCATCGTCGTAGCATGTCCAGAAGCACTGAACTCACCAAAGCACTCGAACCCCCCTAACTCCCCCGAAGAGAGCAGATCCAGTCCGGTTACGTCAATCAGGTAAGTTTTCACGTGATTGACGTAAAATTGGAAAATTTCCTACTTCTCTAATTCAGAAAAATTAGAAAAAATGAGGTATTTTTAACTTACGAAAGAGTGATCAGATCTCAATGAAATTTGATATTTAGAAAGATCTTGTCCGAAGAGAGCGGATCCAGTCCGGTTACATCATTCACGTATCTACGACAATTGCTTATTCTACCCACCAAGTTTCATCCCAGCCCCTACACTCTAAGCGCTTTCCAAGATTTCCGGTTTCACCCTCTAACCCCCCCAAATTCACCAGATCTGGTCGGGATTTAAAAAAAGAGCTCTGAGACATCAGTTCCTTCTAAATATCAAATTTCATTTAGATGCAGTCACCCGTTCGTAAGTTAAAAATACGTCAATTTTTCTAATTTTTCCGAATTAACATCAATCACGTATCTACGAAAATTGCTTATTCTACTAACCAAGTATCATCACGATCTGTCCACTCTAAGTGTTTTCCAAGATTCCTGTTTCCTCCTCCAACTCTCCCCCTAATGTCCCCGGATCCTGTCAGGATTCAGAATAAGAGCTCTGAGACACGATATCTTTCTAAATATCAAATTTCATTAGGATCCAATCATCTGTTCGTAAGTTAAAAATACTTCACTTTTTAATTTTTCCGAATTACCGAATTAGGCCCCCCCAAACTCCCTTAAAGAGAGAAGACCCGGTCCAGTTATGCCAATCACATATCTAGAACTTGTGCTTATTCTTCCCACCAAGTTTCATCCGAAACTTTCGATGTCGTCGACTCTAAGCGTTTCCAAGATTTCTAGTTCCCCCTAGAACTCCCCCCAATGACACTAGATCCGGTCAGGATTTAAAATAAGACATTTGAGTTACGAGCTCCTTCTAAATATGAAATCTCATTAAGATCCGATCACTCCTTCGTAAGTTAAAAATACCTCATTTTTTTCTAATTTTCCAGAATTAACCCTCTCCCTAACTCCCCCAAAGAGAGCGGATCCGTTCCAGTTATGTCTATCCCACTCCAACTCCCCCCAATGTTACTGAATCCGGTAGGGATTTAAAATAAGAGCTCTAACACACGATATCTATTTAAATATAAAATTTCATTAAGATCCGGTCACCCGTTCGTAAGTTAAAAATACCTCATTTTTTCAAATTTTTCCGAATTGAGTGTCCCAACACCCTCCCCCCAGATGGTCGAATCGGGGAGAAGACTATTTCTAATTTAACCTAGTCTGACCCCTGGTACGCCTGCCAAATTTTATCGTCCTAGCTTATCAGGAAGTGCCCAAACTAGCTAAACTGGGAGAGACCGACAGACAGACCGACAGAATTTGCGATCGCTATATGTCACTTGGTAAATACGAAGTGCTATAAAAACATGGACTGGATAAAGCTACAGAATAAAAAAAAGTAAAATTATCTTGGGAACCACAAATGTTGATCTGAACGGTAAAAGTTAATTCCAAAAACATTTTTTTGGGGAAAATTCGAAAAATAGTTTGAAACACTAATGTTTCGTTTTTAAATTCTTTTATATCTCCAGCACTTGTGACGAACCTAAAAATGTTGATGACTGTCTAAGAGCGTGCTTAAAGGCTAATAATTGCTTAGGATATTTTTTTTATAGTACCAGTAAATAGTGACCTAAGACACCCAAAAGGGGACTCTTTGTATCATATACTACTGAAATTAAGGCCAAAAACCATTATCCGGATGCTCAAAATCTTCCTATTGAAAGGTTGTACCCTCACAGTCCCCTTAATAATGAAACTGAAAAAACGCATTTCGAAAAAAACTGTGTAGTGAAAGAAATATTTCACATAAACTCTCAATTTATTCAGGTATAATGATAAATACATTCATATTTATTCTAACAGTAAAACTTAAATACTAAAACATGATTTCAGGAATTTCGAAAAAGAAACCTTGACATGCCGCTTTTCTTACAATGCCCCTTCGTTTTTTTTACAGAGTTATTCTAATAGTAAAACTTAAATATGAAAACATTTTCAGGAATTTGGAGAACTAGCTTGAAACGTTGACGTGCCGCTTTTCTCACAGTGCCGGTTCGTTTTACCAATTTATTCTACCAGTAAAATTTAAATACTAAAACATATTTTCAGGAATTTTGAAAAAGAGCTTCAAACCCTGACATGCCTCTTTTTTTCATAGTGGCCTGGGGCATAAGACTGGGGCATAAGAAAAGCGTTGAAATGCGCAATATTGAAGTTTCCAGAATTAGGGTCTACATCCTCCACCCAGTCAAAGTCGGTGTGAACAGGTCACTGGTTTTGATGTCACAGATAGATCTGTTATTTGGAGGCAGGGGAAACGTACAATCCCTAAATATGGAGAATTTTCTTGTTTTGACTTAATTTTTTTTTTTTAATAGCATGGTTTTTAAGACTATTTCTTCAAAAATCTTAAAGCACAAGAAGCGAAAAAAATGAAAGTACACTTTCTTCTGAAAAGTTCAAATTTCAATGCAGAATAGCAGCAGATTAATTGGAACAATAATCACATAAATGTCCGAAAATAATATTAATTATTCATAACAATCTTAAATTCTTTTAATGTCTTTCGGTTTTTTAAAATCCATGTAAATTATAATATGAACAATATCTCATAAGAAACTAAATTTTTATTCTATAACTTCTCAAACAAAACGAAGTATGATATACCCCTTGGATGATATTTGTGATGAATTATAGATTGTTTAAAGGTTACATTGTCAAACAGTTCGTGGTAACGAACTGTAGTAAGGAGCGACCAAGCTCAATAGTAAACGAAACTCTAAAAAACGGAATTTTGATGCTAAACGATACATTAAAAGAATTGGATTTTTATGCTGATTTTAAATATATAAGTTTCATCAAATTTAGTCTTTGTCATCAAAAGTTACGAGCCATAGAAAATTTGTCTTATTTTGGAAAATAGGGGGGAAACATCCCCTAAAAGTCATAGAATCTTAACCAAAATCACACCATCGCATTCAGCGTATCAGAGAACTCCATAAAAAATTCCAAGCTCCTATTTACAAAAATGTGGAATTTCGTATTTTTTGCCAGAAGACAGATCACGGGTGCGTGTTTATTTTTTATTTTATTTTTTTCTTTATTTCCCCAGGGGCCATCGTATCGACCAAGTGGTCCTAGATTGTCGCAAGAGGGATCATTCTAACGTAAATAAAAGTTCTATTGTCCTTTTTAAGTGACCAAAAAAGTTGGAGGGCACCTAGACCCCCTCCCACGTTCATTTTTTCCCAAAGTCAACGGATAAAAATTCTGAGATAGCCATTTTGCTCCACATAGACGAAAACCATAAAACTATGTCTTTGGGGCTGACTTACTCCCCCACAGTCACTGGGGGAGGGGCTGCATGTTACAAACTTTGACCATTGTTTGGCCATGGTTATTGGGAAGTGTACATACGTTTTCAGGGGGATTCTTTTGGTTAGGGGGGTGGGGTTGAGGGGAGGGGGCTATGTCGGAGGATGTTTCTTGGATAACTATGTCATGAAGGAAGAGAAATTCAATGAAAAGGGCGCAGGATTTTCTAGCATTACTATAAAAAGAAGAGCTAAGAGCTCACATGGCACTTGGGACGAGGCAAGAAGAGCTAAGAGCCAAGAGCTCTTAGGTATGAGCTCTAACAAAATTCAAAAAATCAATAGATTGATTTAAAAGGAAAATCAGAGGTTTGATGCCGGTCAGGACGTACAATAAGAGCTCTGAGTCACGATTTACTTCTAATATCAAAATTCATTAAGATCCGATCACCCACTCGTAAGTTATAAATACCTAATTTCTTCTAATTTTTCCTCTCCCTTTCAATTTTCATCGTCCTAGCACGTCCAGAAGCACCAAACTTCCCAAATCACTGAACCCCTTCCCTCAACTCCCCCAAAGAGAACGAATCCGGTACGGTTACGTCAATCACGTATCAAGGAGATTTGCTTATTCTATCCACCAAGCTTCACCGCAATTCCTCCGCTCCAAGTGTTTTCCAAGATTTCCCTCTCCAACTCTCCCCAATGTCAAAAGATCTGGTCGGGATTTGAAATAAGAGCTCTGAGACATAAGGTAAAAAGGTAAATGATACGGCATTAGACTTTACAGTCCGTACCGGCGGTGCTGATTTCCGTTTCTTGGCCCTTCAGCCAGGAAGTGCAATGGGGGGTTGGGGGCCAGCCATCCTGTGATTTCGCACACCTTTCCTGTTTACCTTCCCCAGATTTTTCCAGGTACCCATTTAGAGCTGGGTCGACTCTGGCTAAGCTTACAGAGTCACGCCACTGACTCCCGTCCCAAA
The DNA here is from genome assembly GCF_032884065.1 of Artemia franciscana. Classification (NCBI taxonomy): domain Eukaryota; kingdom Metazoa; phylum Arthropoda; class Branchiopoda; order Anostraca; family Artemiidae; genus Artemia; species Artemia franciscana. The sequence continues at coordinate 123,692 of NW_027062688.1, forward strand.
CTGAAGAATTGGGGACACCGGGATTCGAACCCGCGTCCTATCAGACAAGGGATCCCGAATCCAGCGCACCAACCCACTCGGCCAGGACATGAATTTCTTGAAATATCAAATTTCATTAAGATCCGATCACCTATTCGTAATATAAAAATACCCAATTTTCATGTTTTCCAAGAATTCCGGTTTCCCCCTCCACCCCCCCCCCCCCGAAGTTACAGGATATGGTCGAAAGTTAAAATTAGAGCTTTAAAGCACAAGATCCTTCTAAATATCAAATTTCATTAAGATCTGGTCACCGTTTCGTAAGTGACAAATACCTCATTTTTCCAAATTACCTCCCCCCCCCCAACTACACCAAAGAGAGCAGATCCGTTCCGGTGATGTCAGTCACGTACCTTAGACAGATTTTTATTTTTCCCTTCCAGTGTCATCCTGATATCTCCGCTTTAAGTATTTTCTAAGATTTCCGTCCCTACACTCCAAAATCCCCCCAATGCTACCAGATCCGGTCGGGATTTAAAATAAGAGTTTTGAGACACGATATCCTTCTAAATATAAAATCTCATTGAGATCCGATCACCCGTTCGTAAGTTAAATATACCTCGTTTTTTCTAATTTTTCAGAATTATCCCCCTCCCCAACTACCGCAAACAGAGCGGATCCGTTCCGGTTATGTCAATCATGTACCTAGGACTTTTGCTTATTTTTCCCACCAAGTTTCATCCTGACAAAACTTGATGTGTATTTCTTTTTTAGCCCACAAAACAACAACTTTGCTACTAGATGGTAAGCGCAATATTTGCGCTTACCATGCGCTACCCCCCCCCCCCTATTACCCCAACTACCTACTACCTACCCACCAACCAATACTACCTACCAACTACCTATTACACCTAATATTTGCTCTACCCCCCAGCTACCCTAAAGAGAGCGGATCCGTTCCGGTTATGTCAATCATGTATCTAGGACTTTTGTTTATCTTCCCCACCAAGTTTCATCCTGATGCCTCCACTCTAAGTGTTTTCCAAGATTTTAGGTTTCCCCCTCCCAACTCCCCCAATGTCACTAGATCTGGTCAGAATTTAAAATAACAGCTCTGAGACACCATATATTTCCAAACATCAAATTTCATTAAGATCTGATCGACCGTTCGTAAGTTAAAAATACTTAACTTTTTCTACCTTTTCCGAATTAACGGGCCCCCACTCCCCCCCAGATGGTCAAATCGGGAAAACGACTATTTATAATTTAATCTAATCTGGTCCCTGATGCGCCTGCCGAATTTTATCGTCCTAGCCTACCTGGAAGTGACTAAAGTAGCAAAACCGGGACCAACAGACCGACAGAATTTGCGATTGCTATATGTCACTTGGTTAATACCAAGAGCCATAATAACAATGAAAACATAAATATGAATAAGTTTTTTTCAATTGAAAGTAAAGAGTAACATTAAGACTCAAAACAAACAGATATTATTACGCATATGAGGGGTTCTAAAAATACTTAAGCATAAAGAGCGAGGTATTTAGAAGGAGATAAATACCTCACTCTTTATGCTAAAGTATTTTTAGTAATTTCAACTATTTATTCTATGGCCTTTCTGTTTCAGGGGGTTCAATTCTTAAAGAATTAGAACAAAACTTAAGATTTAGTGTAAAGAGCGAGGTATTGACGAGGGGACAAACCCCCTCATATACATAATAAAAATATAAGAATATAAAAGTTTGTTACGAAAGTTAATTCTTAGGTTACATATGTTTTTTTTACTAACAAAAACGTTCGTTAAAGATTAAAAATCCTGGTTGCTTTTTTAAGTAAGCGAAAATTTTTTAGGGCAACTAGGCCTCCTTCCGCACCCCTTATTTCTCAAAATCGTCTGATCAAAACTAAGAGAAAGCCATTTAGCCAAAAAAAAAAGAATTAATATGCAAATTTCACTTTAATAATTTATGTGCGGAGAGCCAAAATCCAACATGCATTAATTCAAAAACGTTCAGAAATTAAATAAAAAGAAACTATTTTTTTTTAGCTGAAAGTAAGGAGCGACATTGGAACTGAAAACGAACAGAAATCACTCCGTATATGATATGAGTTGTTGCCTCCGCAATCCCTCGCTCTTTACGCTAAAGTTTGACTCTTTGCCACAATTCTACTATTTAAAACAATTAAAAACTTTAGCGTAAAGAGCGAGGGATTGCAGAGGTGACAACTCATTTCATATACGAGTAATTTTTGTAGGTTTTAAGTTTCAATGTCACTCCTTACTTTCAGTTAAAAAAAACTAGTTTTTTTTTATTTAATTTGGGAAAGACGCGAAGCAAAACCTATGCTTAATGTCTTATTTAACAAAAAACAATGTTTTTTTCTATAGTTTCTTGGGCTAAGCTGGGAAAGGATATTTTCGTAATGTCTGTTGAGTAGGCCTATATGTTCTTGAATCCTAAAAAATAATCAAGAAATAATAATAAAAAAATCTAATGAAAGTAAAGAGTGAAGTTGAACTTAAAGTGAACAAAAATTATTGCTTGACACATATATCTGAAAAACTGTTTTAAATACACTGGCTAATGATATTTCACTATATTTGTAGAATTCTGACAAATAAGGTGTTTTGCTCAAAGCACACAAACAACGCAACCAAACAGGGTCATGAGCAGCACAATCGTTAAATTGCCTTCCGAAAACAAAAACTAAGTTGTAAAGCTCTCACAGTCTTTCATCGGCCAAAAAACCAATATTTTTTTCTATACATTCCTAATCTCCTACAAATTCAAGCAAGATCTGTTTTAAATGAATAGCTAATTTTTGCAAAATTCTACAAATATAGGTAAATACCACAAGCCAGTTTATTTGAAACATTTTTTTTAGATGAATGCTACAAAGCCTGGAAGAAATCATTTATATTCAACTTGAGTTTAAACATTGCTCTTTAATTCCACCCATCAGAAAAAAAAAACATTTTTTTTATTCTAATTAGTAAACATACATTGTCGGCACTCTTACAATCCTCTGAATCCATTCACTCAACAACAAGTAAGTCACAGATTCGTGGCAACCAAACTTGAATGCAAACAAATTAAAAACCAAAAAAACTTAGATTCCTAAATTTCTTATCAGAGATTAGGTGAATAGACGATATTAGCATCTAAAACACACTCGTTAATGGGATTTCCTACACTAATTTCAATAATAAAAAAAAGTCCAGCCTTTAAAAACCTGTGAGGATTAACAACGATAACATCTTGTTGACGGGAATAGCTGATTGCAATCGTTGTTTCCATAAACAAACTAAAAAAAGGCCAGCCTTTAAAAATCTGCAAGGATTAATAAATATACTGGGGATGGGAATAACTGGCCACATATATTACTTTCTATACAGACTTAGATAGCATAAAAAGGGCCAGCTTTTCAAAATATACAGGAATTAAGGCGGATAATGTACTGTGGATGGGAATAACCGACTGAAGTTATTGCTTTCTATATAAATTTAGCTAGCCATAACAAGGGTCGGCTTTTCAAAATATGCAAGGATTTAGGCAGATAATATGCTGCGGATCGGCTGGCTACAGCTATTGCTTTCTATATAGGCTAACCTGAACAGAAAAAAGACCAGCCTTTAAAAACCTGCAAGGATTAACACGAATAATATACTGTGAATGGTGGTAACTAACTACGGTTATTGCTTTCTCTACAGACTTAGCAAGCCATAAAAAAGGACCAGCTTCACGTCCAACTGAAGACTTCTACTTTGCGAACAGAACTATACGCAAGAAAAAATAACATCATTAAACACGGAATTGAAGCGTCACAAGGCTCAGAAAATCTTTGGCAGACTGTAGCCTCATTTTTTGAGGTTAAACTTGGAACATCAAACGCTAACCAAGTACGTATGAGTGGCATTTATCGTATTTCAAAGAAATCTAGTCGACCAGAACCAGGGAGTGTTCTGAGCCTTCAAAGTGGGACACAGCGAAAACAAGTTGTAGAGCCTATTTTTGTAAGCCTAGATGGCTTCGACCGGTCGGTGATCATGAAGGAGTGTGGAAAACTTAAGATGACGGGGTTCAGTATATCGACGGACCTACCGGCAGAGCTTAGAAAGAAGAAAGGAACTTTTGTCGTTGAGGTAAAAGCTAAAAACATCTAAAGTGACAGCTGGAAAGTAGCAGAAACTCTTCTTGTCCAACGAGGCATCAGAATCTGCTTGGATGTTAAAAAGTCTAAAAATTCACTGTGGGCGAAATATCTAGATGAATGATTTGACCCAGTTAAACTGCCAACTATCCAACCTGAGGAGTTAGACTCAGAGTCATAATTGCGTGTGTTCCTTTCATTCATAAATTTTGTCAGTATAAGTTGATTGCCAATTGATTTGATTTCTATGTTGATTTTCCCCCATCATTGCCAGCGGTTGGATGCTGATTAAGTTCTTGAACCTTCCTTAATTTTTCGATATATTTTATATTTTTTCTCCTTCATAAGTAGTTGTCAGTAGAAGTTGATTGCCGCTTGCTTACATTTCTCTGTCTAAAATTTGCATTTCAGTGCTTTTAATCCATGTTATTGCATTTTCTTTGTTTTTTTCTTCCAGAGTTCAAAAAAGTTCCTACGGGTGTGTGTATTTCTCATGGCTTTTGCTTCACTCCATGATATGCCCTTGTCCCCTGAAAATTATTAGGCAAGTAGTGAGTTCTTATTCTTCATCCCGGGGGCTAATCTCTTCTTCATTACCACAAAATTATAACCGGTTAAAACAATTAGAGAATTCTTTCTTGGATTTGGAGAAAATTTTTATGAAAAAATAAGTAATGAAGACGATTTGCCGTTATTTAGTGAAAGTAATTTTCCTAGTAGTAAATATGTTTATTTAATAGATTTGACGAAGGGACGCTCTGAATCTCAGTTCTCTGTGCTTCAACTGAACTGTCAATGATAATGTTAGTCGTTTATGGAGTTAACTTCAATGCGCCACCAACTGCAACCCAGCATAATTAGATTATGTTAAACATTCCTTACAGGACAAACGGATAGCCTCCTAGATATCCCGGGCTATACATCAAAGTTTCTACATAGAAAAGAAGCTCGCAGAGGAGGATTGGCTATTTATGCGTGGAATGAATATGCTGTGCAAATCAACAACCAACTGAGCCGGAATATTGAAGGCATTTTTGAATCACTTTTCCTTGAGCTATATGGACCTTCTAAGAAAAAGATATTGATTGGAGAAATATATCACTCACCATCTGGTTCTGTTTCTGCTTTTATGGAAATACTAACTCAGATTTTATAGCTGATAGGAAGCCAGAACCAAGACGTGATCATCATGGGTGATTTTAACATTAATCTAGCCTATCCTTTAACAAACAGATCAGTGGATCTTCTCACTATTACCCTTCAACTACAATTCCAACCACAGTAACCGAAAATACACAATCACTGATTGAAAACATCTTTTTCTACGTTATGTCCGGCGATGGTATCCGTCAGTACCAGCGACACATCTGATCAATTTCCTATACACACTGTCTTCAACACAGAAGGGTGTCAACTCCGATTGTAAAAACTAATCAGGATCTACAAGTAATTAATCTTAAAGAGGAGAATCTTAAACTGTTAAATGAGGAGTTAAAAAAAGTTTCTTGGGACAGTGTCCTAGTAAATGAAGATGTGAACGAAGGTTTTGAAATTTTCCACAATGCGTTTATAGCTGCATATAAAACATGCTGTTTTAAAGATAAATCAAGAAACCGTGGAAGAAAAAAACACCAATATGTCCAGGGGTTACTGAAAGCTTACTCATGTGCACATATAAGAATAAACGAGAGCTAAGAGCTCATATGGTACGAGCTCTAACAAAATTCAAAAAATCAATAGATTGATTTAAAAAGAAAATCAGAAGCTTAATGCCGGTCGGGATTTTAAATAAGACCTCTGAGTCACGATGTCCTTCTAAATATCAAAATTCATTAAGATCCGATCACCCACTCGTAAGTTATAAATACCTCATTTTTCTAATTTATCGTTTCCCTTTACCCCCCCCCCCAGATGGTCGAATCTTGGAAAAAGACTTTATCAAGTCAAGTTGTGCAGCTCCCTGACACGCGTACCAATTTTCATCGTCCTAGCACGTCCAGAAGCACCAAACTCGTCAAAGCACTGAACCCCTCCCCCAATTCTCCCAAAGAGAGCGAATCCAGTACGGTTACGTTAACCACGTATCTACGACATTTGCTTATTATATTCACCAAGCTTCAACCCGATTCCCCCACTCTAAACGTTTTCCAAGATTTCTGTTTCCCTCCTCCAAGCCCCATTGTCCTCGGATCCAATTCGAGTCGAAAATGGAGCATCTGAGATGTAAGACCTTCTATATATCAAGTTTCATTAAGATCCGACCTCCCATTCGTGAGATAAAAGTACCCCAATTTTCACGTTTTTCAAGAATTCTGGTTTCCTCCTCCAACTCCTCCCAATGTCACAGGATCTGGTCGGAATTTAAAATGAGAGCTTTAAAGCACAAGATCCTTCTAAATATCAAATTTCATTAAGATCTGACCACCCGTTCGTAAGTTACAAATACCTAATTTTTCCGAATTACCCCCCCCCCCCTAACTCCACCAAAGAGAGCGGATCCCGTCCGGTTAATTCAGTCACGTATCTTAGCCTTTTTTTTATTCTTCCCTTCCAGGTTTATCCTGATTTCTCCGCTTTAAGTATTTTCTAGGATTCCCCCCCCCGCCAACTGGCCTCCCCAATTACGCTGGATCCGGTTGAGATCTAAAATAAGAGATCTGAGTTACGAGGTCCTTCTAAATATGAAGTTTATTGAAGATCCAATCACTCCTTCGTAAGTTAAAAATACGTCATTTTTCTAATTTTTCAGAATTAACCCCCCTCACCCCCGTTCCCCCAAATAGAGTGGATCCGTTCCAATTATGTCAATCACGTACCTAAGACTTCTGCTTATTTTTCCCGCCAAGTTTCATCCCGACCTAACCTTTTTCCATGATTTTAGGCCCCCACCAAGTATCTAGGACTTTTGCTTATTTTCCCCACCAAGTTTCATCCTGATGCCTCCACTCTAAGTGTTTTCCAAGATTTTAGGTTTCCCCCTCCCAACTCCCCCAATGTCACTAGATCCTGTCAGAATTTAAAATAACATCTCTGAGACACCATATCCTTCCAAACATCAAATTTCATTAAGATCTGATCGACCGTTCGTAAGTTAAAAATACTTAACTTTTTCTATCTATTCCGAATTGACGGGCCCCCCACTCCCCCCCCCCCCAGATGGTCAAATCGGGAAAACGACTATTTATAATCTAATCTGGTTCCTGATACGACTGCCGAATTTCATCGTCCTAGCTTACCTGGAAGTGCCTAAAGTAGCAAAACTGAAGGGCCTAAAATCACTGGAGATTTTAACTCCCCCCAATGTCACCAGATCCGGTCAGGATTTAAACTAAGAGCTTTGAGACACGATATCCCTCTAAATATCAAATTTCATCGAGATCACCCGTTCGTAAATTTAAAATACCTCTTTTTTCTCATTTTTCAGAATTAACCCTCCCCCGCAACTGCCCCAAAGAGAGCAGATCCGTTCCGGGTTATTTCAATCATGTATCTAGGACTTGTGCTTATTTTTCCCACCAAGCATCCCGATCCCAAGAAGTGTTTTCCAAGATTTTAGGTTTTCCCCTCCCAACACCCCCCAATGTCACCAGATCCGGTCGGGACTTGAACTAAGAGCTCTGAGACACGATATCTTTCCAAACATCAAATTTCATTAAGATCTGATCAGCCGTTCGTAAGTAAAAATACTTCATTTTTTCTGTTTTTCCGAATTTACCGGCCACCATCCCCCCCCCCCCGCTCTAGATGGTAAAATCAGGAAAAAAAATATTTCTAATTCAATCTGGTTCGGTCCCTGATACGCTTGCCAAATTTCATCGTCCTAGCTTACCTGGAAGTGCCTAAAACAGCAACACCAGGACATACAGACCAACAGAACTTGCGATTGCTATATGTCACTTGGTTAATACCAAGTGCCATAAAAATTATAAATAAATTACAGAAACCACCAAAACCGAGAAAACCTAGAGAGATATGAGACGTATAAGAAATGCCTTCATTCAGTTCTGAGGTAAGCAAAAAGAGATTATATGGATAACAAAATATCGGAAAGTGGGAGAGATGGACGAAAACTCTGGAAGGTCATTAATTCGATTTTGCGACCAAATGATAAGAGAGCACAATTGTCTTCCAGACTTTTTGTCAACGGGGAGGGTTTTACGGAACCCATTCAGGCTGCAAAAGAACTCAGTACATTTTTCGCAGGGATAGGAGGAATTACATCTAATTCTACGATAAGTCCCCAGAAACCCTACAAGCATTACCTTGGCTCAGCATGCGCCAAACCAATGGCAATACATCAACTGAAGTAGAGCTAATTGTGAAGACCTTGAAAGGCACATCAGCATCCGGATTTGACCGGATACACGCTAAAGCCCTGAAAGCAGTCCTCCTTTCTGTCCCAGAGCCATTAACTTATTTGATAAACCTGTCTCTAAGAAGCGGTGTTTTTGCTTCGATGCTGGAAAAAATCAAAACTAATCCCTCTGCACAAAGGTGGCCCTCAGGACGATCCATCAAACTTCCGATCCATATCAATATTATCTGTTTTTTTCAAAAGTTTTTGTAAAACCCTTGCAAACACTACTTTACCAGTTTCTAGAAAAAAAGGATTTTTTAATAGTCGTCAGTTCTTCTTCCGACCTGGTCATTCAACAGAAAACGCTCTGGCATCCTTAAGCATATTTATCAACAGGGGACTTGACTCGGGTCTTCTGCCAGCTGCTATACTGATTGAGATCGAGAAAGCATTTGACAGTATTAATCATACAATCTAACTGGAAAAGCTGAAACATATTGGAGTGAGAGAGATAGCCCTTCAGTGGTTTGAATCTTACTTTCAAAATAGGTCCATCTACATTGGTGACGACCCGAAGAACGACACTAATGTGAAATTCGGTGTGCCCCAAGGATCGATCCTCGGTCCTCTTTTGTTTTTAGTCCATGTAAATGACCTAACTCGTATCCTTAACCAGAATCATGACGATCCAAAATGCTGTAACCTATACTTTGATCAAACATCTGAGGACATTACTAACGAACAAGATGAACTTATAGCATTTGCTGACGACAATACAACGACCTGCTGTGGACTCGACATGCCTTCACTCCAGTGGAAGCTTTAAAACATCATAGAAGAGACCATTCTGTGGATGGATGCCAACAAACTTGTCATCGATGTCGAAAAATCTTGCATCCTATTAGTTTCTAGGGTAAGAACTCTTTACCCAGATATAACAGGAATTGAGGAATTGATTAGCCATTACTGAGTATTTATTTTGTGGGGATTGGGGTGGTTTGCTCCTGGATGAAAAGGTGGGGACTTGTAAGGATGTTTTTGTTGGTAGGGGCTATGGTTGTATCGATAAGTAGAGGGAGAGCCATAGTACATATTTATTTTTGAAGTGATTAAGGACTCGTATGTATTTTTTGCATAGAGATGAGAGATTATGTATGTCATGACTGTTATATTTTTTTTTTTTTATAAACCAGTACGAACTGAACGGAACTTTTCAAAATATCCGAGGATGAACACGGACAACATATTGTGAATAAGAATAACTTGCTTCATTTATTGCTATCTATACAGGCTTACCCAGCCATCAAAAGGAGCCAGCTTTTCAAAATATGCTGGGATTAAGGCGGATAATTTACTATGGATGGGAATAACCGACTGAAGCTATTGCTTTCTCTACAGACTTAGCAAGCCATAAAAAGGGCCAACTTTTCAAAATATGGAAGGATTAAGACAGATAATATACTGTGGAAGGGGAATAAATGGCTATAGTTATTGCTTTCTATATAGGCTTAGCTAAACAGAAAAAAGATTAGCCTTTAAAAATCTGCAAGGATTAACATGAGTAATATACAGTGAATGGGAATAACTAGCTACAGCTATTGCTTTCTCTACAGACTTAGCAAGACATAAAAAAAGGGTCAGCTTGTGGGAATAATTGAATAATTGGCTATAGTTATTGCTTTCTATAAAGGCTAAGCTAAACAGAAAAAACACCAACCTTTAAAAATCTGCAAGGATAAACACGAATAATATACTCTGAATTTCATTAAGATCTGATCACCCTTTCGAAAGATAAAGATACCTTAATTTTCACGTTTTCCAAGAATTCCAATTTCCCCCTGCAACTCCCCCCAATGCCACCGGATCTTATTGGGATTTAAAATAGGAGCTTTAAAGCACAAGATCCTTCTATATATCAAATTTAATTAAGATTTGATCACCCGTTCGTAAGTTAAAAATATCTTGTTTTTTCTAATTTTTCCGAATTACTCCCCCCCCCTCAACTCCGCCAAAGAGAGCGGATCCGGTCCGGTTACGTCAGTCACGTATCTTGGACATATTTTTATTCTTCCCACCAAGTTTCATCCCAGTCTCTCCATATTAAGTGTTTTCCAAGATTCCCCCCCCCAAACTCTCCCCTAATGACACTGGATTCGGTCAGGATATAAAATAAGAGATCTGAGTTGCGAGCTCTTCTATATATAAAATTTCATTAAGATCCAATACCCCCTTCGTACGTTAAAAATATCTACTTTTTTCTAATTTTCAGAATTAACCCTCCCCCAAATCCCCCAAATAGAGCGGGTCCATTCCGATTATGTCAATCAGGTATCTAGGACTTCTGCTTATTTTTCCCACCAAGTTTCATCCCGATTCCTCCACTCTAAACGTTTTCCAAGATTTTAGGTCCCCCCAACTGCCCCCAATGTCACTGGATCCGGAGCGGATAGGTTCTGGTTATGTCATTCAAGTATCTTGGACTTGTTTTTATTCTTCCCACCAAGTTTCATCCTGATGTCTCCGCTATAAGTGTTTTCCAAGATTTCTGGTTCCCCATAACCCCCCCCCCCCCCCAATGACCGGCTCGGATTGGGATTTAAAATGAGATATCTGAGATACGAGGTCCTTCTAGGTGTGAAATTTCATTAAGATCAAATCACTCCTTCGGAAGTTAAAAATACTTTATTTTTTTTAATTTTTCAGAGTTAGTCCTCCCCCCAAATCCCCCAAAAGAGCGGATCCATTCTAATTATGTTAATCACGTATCTAGGACTTCTGCTTATTTTCCCCACCAACTTTCATCCTGATCCATCCACTCTAAGCGTTTTCCAAGATTTTAGGTGCCCTTCCCCCAACTCCCCCAAATGTCATCAGATCCGGTCGGGATTTAAAATAAGAGCTCTGAGACACGATATCCTTCTAATTATCGGATTTCATTAAGAGCCGATCACCTGTTCCGAAGTTAAAAACACCTCATTTTTTCAATTTTTCCGATTTAACCGTCCCCCCCCACACCCCCCCAGATGATAAAATCGGGGAAACCGACAATTTCTAATTCGATTTGGTCTGGTTCTTGATACTTCTGCCAAATTTCATCGTCCTAGCTTACCTGGAAGTACCTAAAGTAGCAAAACCGGGACGGACAGACAGACCGACAGAATTTGTGATCGCTATATGTCAATTGGTAGATACCAAGTGGCATAAAAATATCAGAATAAAGAAGTTCGTTATGTAATTTAATTCTTAAGTTACGTATATTTTCTACTAATAAACGTTCGTTAAAAATTAAAAGTTCTAGTTGCCTTTTTGAGTAACCGAAAAATTGGAGGGCAAATAGGCCTCCTCCCCCAACCCTTATTTTTCAAAAATCGTTGATCAAGACTAAGAGAAAGCCATTTAGCCCAAAAAATTAACATGCAAATTTCATTTTAATAATTTATGTACGGCGAGCCAAAATCAAGCATGCATTAATTCAAAAACGTTCAGAAATTAAATAGAAAAAATAGTTTTTTTTTACTGAAGGTAAGGAGCGATATTGAAACTTAAGACGAACAGGCTCCGTGTATGAAAAGGGTTGTTTCCTTCTCAATACCCCGCTCTTTACGCTAAACTTTGACTCTTTCTCTCAACTCTACTTTTTAAAACAGTAAAAAACTTTAGCATAAAGAGCGGGGTGTTAAGAAGGGAACAACCCCCTTCATACACGGAGTAATTTCTGTCCGTTTTAAGTTTCAATACTGCTCCTTACTTTCAGTTAAAAAAAACTAGTTTTTTTTTATTTATAAAATATAAGTTTGGTGCTTGATATTACTCGACAACACATTAATTATTCTTACTCCCTTGTTTTTCTACAGTAAAAGTCACAATTTAAAGTTTCCGAACAAAGAATTTATCCCGGTTTAACTTGTTAACAAATGCAAGGAGCCTAATTCTCACCAGAAATACTTTTTTGCGGGGGACTGAGTGCAGGGTCCTTAAAAGATACTATAGAGCCCCAAATCATATTTTACTTCTCACATTTTGGGGCTTAATTAATTTCGCATAATGAGCTGGACTGTTCCATCAGGAAAACAGATACAAGCGATAGTCGTTTCTCTTAATTACGTTTTATTGAAATTCTCAAGTTTGTAAATTGGGCTTAAAACCAGACTTTTCTTGTTCCAAGTTTCATTAAGGGTAAATATAATTCGAGGAGAGATTGAATTGTGTGGCGAGAGTAACACTTTGGTTTATTCCCGTTTTTTCCCTATTTTTTTTCCTATGCTGCCGATCTCAGCCTATTTCTGGAAACTGGTAAGGGTCTAATATGTGCAGTTTTTACGAAAAGTGTGGACCTCAGCCCGGATTGATGAATATGACATAACATTTTGGAAAGTCCGCAGAACTCTTGCCTGGGGCCAAAAAGGATGGCTTTTGCTTGTCCACGAGCCAGAGCATATGGTGTGCGAAGTGAAATGGAGTTATAAAGCCTATGTCTGGGGAGTATCTGAAGTTGTGCAGCCAAGCTTTCGTTTCATCAAACCATGTTTCTGCTTTCGAGTGAAAAGCTCCGTTCTAGCAGGCAAGCAGGCAGGCACCACTTCCAAATTGAAGATGGACTAAAATCTATAAGTGTTACATATATGCGGCAGTTACCCGGCCCCACAGCCAATATATCTTCTTTGAGTGATAAATAGAAAAATTTACAGAAGCCAAAATGTGGCATTTTCCCACGGGTCCGAAAGTGCTGCCATCTATTGTTTCTACCCATTTCTGTTCGTGATTTCAGCTGAGTTTATCATTCGGTTTTTAGGACTTGGGATTGCAGTAGAGAAATGGTATCAGATGTGCCTAATAAACTTTAAAAATTCTCTCACTGCTAAAGAAATTGGAGCTTATCCTTTGCTCCTTTCTAAGTGGTGACGTTAGAAAGTTGGCCTATGGCAAAAAAAAAAATCAACTTTAGAACTAAGAGAGATAGAATTTTTTTTCGACAACAATCGATAGCTCTTGACGAGCTGATCAAAGTATAAGACATCCATTGTTTTGTACAAAAATTTCTTCATGAGGTATACCAGTTTGAAAGTTTCAAGGGGTCGACAACTTCAGTAGTAAGGTACACACTGAAACGAAATCTACGCTGATACAAATTGTGAGTCATATACAGGACTTGTAGGCAACAGTCGGCTGTTAGGTAATAATCACCTTCGGCAATGAGGGGTTAGCAACTTTGCTAGTTGGTGTATGTATTATTTGTTTCCAGTGTATTTGATGGTAAAACCGATTTGGCTCCAGTGGTAAGACATGTAGGGGACTTGTAAGTAATAATCTGCTGTTAGGCTAAAGTCAACTTCAGCGATGAGGGGTTTGCAAATATGCTAGTTGGTTTACCCATTTATTTGTTTCCGGTGAACTTGACGCATATCGCGGGAGAGGGACTTATAAGTAAGAATCGGTTCACATTGGGCGAGAAACGGCTGTTAGCTCATACTCATCTTCGGCAATGAGGGGTTTGCCACTTTTGCTAGTTGGTGTACCTATTATTTGTTTACGGTGTATTTAATGGTTAAACTAATTTGGTTCCAGTGGTAAGACATGTAGGGGACTTGTAAGTAACAATCGGCTGTTGGGCTACAATCATCTTCAGAGACGAGGGGTTTAAAATTTTTGCTAGTTGGTGTACCCAATTATTTGTTTCCGGTGAACTTGATTTGTATCACGGGAGAGGGACTTGTAAGTAAGAATTTGTTCAATTTGGGGTAGAAATTTGTGCAAATTGGTGCACATTGTATTCGATCTCTTTAAATCTGACAGAATTAAGTGTTTACGCAACGGGTACAGACGATAACATAAAACAATGAGACAGTTTCGTAATAATTAATGGAGTGTCATCTATGATATTTTGATCCTGAAAAGTTAGGCATAGCTTTATAATACTGGATCATATAAGATATTGTTCCGAGTCTTCATTCGTCACGATGTCTACGACTGAAAAAGATAAAGTTCAACTGGCTTCAATTTCAATTTAGTCCCTTTTTTCGATACTATTTTGCTGTTGTTTTTTTTCAACGCTGAGGGATAGTCTTTGATCATGTGATTACTGATCGATAGCGAAGAAACAAAACCGAAGTGTTGCTCTCGCATCACTTTAGTCGGCAAAGCCGGACAAAGGTTGCCGCAACACTTTACGTTGCCAGGGCAACGTAGTTCTAGTTTAAGCTTCTTTTCATTATTTTTAAACACAAGCTCGTTGATTTACAACCCATGGAAAGAAAGCTATGAGCTATTCCAATATTTCCATTACACATTTGCAGGGTAAGAATCTCACTACTTCGTCAAGTTTTCCATAGCCATTTACATAAGAATATGTTAAATTGCCTTTGATTTCCCCTTAAATCAGGGATTGTTGATGACAAGTTTTCTTCATGTTGTGACAAATAAAACACATTCCTAAAAAAAACCTTAGGTCCTCCCGTTTGATGTGATATTTAATCACTTCAAACTTATTATTCACTGAAAATTCCTGTTGGTAATGGGAATAATTATTCACTGATAAAATTTTGTCTCACTTTTCATTTAAACAAACTCATTTTCTGTGAAAAACTTCTTTTTGGATTTTTTTCTTAATTAATGACAAACAGAAGCAACAAACTAGAATAGACTTAAAAATAGGGTAAATACATTCAGAAATTTATTTAATGTGAGAATTATACAGAGCAATGATCAGGCTAGATGGAGTTTTTAACGGAAGACAAATTTGTCACAAGATACAAATATGGATATTATCAAAGATTATCATTTTTTAAGGCTATATGATAGAGGGGATAGAGGATGGGGACACGTCTCACGGTTAGAGGATGACCGATTGATAAAGGTTGCGTTTTTGGCCATTCATATGAAGCCAAACGAGCTGCAGGCCATCTCCCAATGGAGCGGAAGGGGTTTATAAGAAAGGATTTAAAAAAATAGAGATCGTGGAGGGGAGCGATGCTCCGACAGTTTACCGACAGGGAAGGTGCACAGCTGTGTTGGCTTCAGGTGACTTGACCTTGCGGTAGGCTGTTATTAGAACCAAGAGTAAATAATAAAAACAGTAAGGTGATTATACTGCTGAAAGATGTTATACAATAGCCAAAAAAAGATGTCGAGGATCAGAAGACAAGGTTCCCAGGGATTGAAGAAGCAACAGTGTGCATTGATGGGATACTTACTTCCCTAGAAATGACAAATGACGAGTAGGACCAGACAAAACGAGAGGACTTGGCATATTCTGAGCGATTAAGTCCCTTGAACCGGGATTTCCCCGCAGTCCCATCGACTACGAAAAAAAAAATCTATGCTAAGAATTTACAAAGATATTTTATTTGTACTGCTGATAAAATGGCATGGGATTCAATACTGAAGCATCAAAAACAGCAGAAATGGAACCTGTTTTTTTTTTAATCTATTGCACTTAAATTTACTCTACTTTCTGTGCATAAAAAGAAGTTTTTCTTGAAGGTGTAGTAGTCTTTAGAAATTAACAAACAATTAATGTATGAATCTTTAAGAAAGAAAATCGTTGTCAAATCTAACAAATTAGTTTTGCTCAATTATTCTCACGGTTCACCATGGAAATATTAAAGAAATTGTGATATTGTCTAAAACTTCATAGTTTATTGTTTTACCTATCATTTGTAAATTTTATTTTGAATTGAGAAGGATTCATTTACTGAAGAACAGTGTATTACAGGTAAACTTGTTTATTTTTGTTGCAATTTATAATATCAATAAAAAGTAAGTATTAATGATTATTATTGATAACAATAATATTAAAATAATGTATATATTATAGAGTTACAATCATAATATTCATTAAAATAACGATAATATTAATTTATACAGACAATAATATTAATAATAGTATATCTAGTAATATTATGATTGATTATATTCGAAAAACAATAATAAAATTTAATCCCGGCAATTAAAATAACAATGATGAAAGGGAGTACTAGGATAGACTAATCTGCATGGTGACACTAAAGAGCATAAAAGAAAGGAAAAAAAACTGCAGGAAAATTGATCATGAACTATGAATAATTTTAAAAAGCAGCTCTGTAGTATGGAAGAGCAGTATCTGCTAATATATTGCCGGATCGAAATTGAAGGGGGGAGCTTTACAAAAAACGATTTCTCACTTTTACGTGCTGTCATAAAAACTGAAGCTTCGATGCAATACTCTTAACTACTAGACTTATTAGAGATAAACAATGTATATTTAATATGTCCCTAATTGATAAATTCGATTTTTTTTTTTACAAAAATTCACGGTATTTTGTCAATCCTTCAAGCAGCCAAAAGATAACTTGGGGAGATTCAGGTATTCGTTTTATAAAGAAGAAGCAGAAGAAGATCCAAATTCAAGCTGTGTATTTCAAATTGAAATATGTTCCAGCAGATATGTTGAACAATTTTGAATATTATAAACTAATGAAATTCTGAGAACTTCCACGGACAGAATAGAGAAAGGACGCAGAAGCTGAAAATATTAATTTTTGCGTCCTACTGAACCAAAGGAACACTAAAAGGCACACTTTTAGTCAAATGAAAGAAGATCAAAATTGTTGCAATTTTTCAATTAAGATGAGGTGCAACATGCCTACTTTAAAAATTTTTTAAAGCCCTCAAATAGGCTAATGCAAGAAATTACAACATGTTATTGGGGAGATATAATGTATTGCTTAAAGAGTAATAAAAATTATTAATCTAAAAATTAAATGATAAATCTAGCCAAAAACTGAACTTACCGTGGCATGGCGCCAAAATTTCAGAATCTCTGATATATTTGAACTTGTGTTGAACATGAAGAAATCTCTCCATTCAGAAAACGTAATTTCGAGTGTTCCTTCTTTGTCTATCCTGAAATAATTAAATTAAATTGAAAATATTAACGGTTAAAGTTTCTAGGACTTATTATTCAAAATCTATGCAACCTGAATTCACTGCCTTGTCTTTAGGCTGTCAGATACGTTGGATAACATGAAACCTTGCCGTTCATAATACTTTCTTTTTATTACGTTTTTGTGTTTCAATATATGTCATGCTGATGTCCAGTGCCAGTGCAAAATCTGGCAACGGTGCCATCAAAACTGCTGCTGGTGTTGCCCAGTGTAAAAACAATAGCAGACTCTTTCACTTTATTCAGTCTTATATGCCATGCTGATGTCAGGGCTGCCACAGGTTTGGCAGCAGAAAAACGGGACTTAGGAACTTTTTGGAACCGAAAAAGGGCCTTTTAGGGACCTACGGTCGTTACTACCAAACCTATAATACAGATTTACCGTATGCCCTTTGAAAGCTAAGAACAGAGGCCAGGGATGCTAAAAAAAAATCGATCATCTGGAATCTCATTACATCCCAGATGGGTTATAGAGCTTATTTGTCCTTCCCCAACACCTTTCAGTCTTTTTCTTCATTTTTAATTTTGATTCTGCATTTTTATTGCAGATATATACATAAAAAAATATAAAGTATAAAAAAACTGAAACCGGATGAAACACATTCCTCACTTTTCTGACTATTTCAAAAGATTATTTATGAGTAGCTGCTTGTTCTTCTGGATTGCCGTCTGCTTTCAACATATACGGAAATTTTTTGTTCGTTGCGGAGTGCTAATGATCCATCTAGCATTGCCTGAGCAAGCTGGATTTCTACCTCATTGTCTTCAGAATTCCTTTCTTCAGTCGATTCCTTGCTTCTTGAAGCATCTAATCAGTTGCTTTTTGCTTAGTCCCGAATGCTTCCTTTTTCTCTTTCGAAGTCTCCTCGAGAGTCTTCATCATGTCTGTTCGGCGACTTTTAGCGATTAGCTTCTTCTTTTTCCTTTTTGCTTTTGCTGTTCTTCTTTTTCCAACTTGTGCCGTTCTTCTTCGTCATGTTTTCTCAACTCTTTCTCCCATTCCAGATAGTCTTGATAGCTCTTCCACGCTGACTTGGCAAGCTTTATCAAATCTTCACAAACACACCTTTTTAGCACTCCTGCCAAGTCGACGCAACCCGTCAGCAACAAAAAGCTTGAAATTCAATGTGCGATCACTTATGGATGCTCTCTGAGAATCCTCCCAGACAGTGAAAGACTGCGCTCGACACTGACCATACTATGAGAAATAATCAATTTATTCCTCATCGCGACAGCCAAATTTGGGTATTTCCCATATTCAATGAGTATATTCCATCGTTTATCTATTCTTACCGACACAGATGGGAATTGACTCATCTGAACTAGCTTATGTTCGTCTAGCAAAAAATCAGCTTTTGCTGGGGCGGGCAGTTTTCGGGTGAAATACAATAAATCCTAAATAAAATTTGACTTCGAAAACTGGTTTGGGTGCAAGAAAAACAAGCTTTTCAGGAACAACAAAGATTCTCCGTATAAAGCTTGCTTTAAAATGTACTTTGCAGCCGACGCGTACTGCTTCTGTACACTCAGCAAAAACCCACGTTTTGAAAGCTCGTCAGTTGCTCTGAGACAGGTCTGAACTTCGTCACTTAGAGAGGCAGAAACTTCCAACAGAGGAAGCAAATTTTTGTCATTTTCGAACGGTCTTGGACTAGTGACAGTCTTGGTCTTCTAACACTTTCTGAGCTGACTTCGGCTTTCAAGATACGCTCAGCAACCATCCGAACAAGAAGCTCCAGTCCCATAAAAATTTCATGTACCAACGGTTCTTCGCGCTGGAACTTCAAAGTGAACCGAGTAAAAAGACTAGAACTGTCACTAATGAACTGAAACTCCGCTTTCAAAGTGAACTGCCTCAGGAGTTTGGCAATCTCTTTGTATGCGTTCGACCTCATCAAACTAGCATTTTTCTTCGGAATGAAGACGATAAAATACTCGACAATAACTGGCCACAGCTCAATCATCCTAGCAGTAGCAGGACCAATCGATAGCTATCGGGTTGGTACATGCATGACAAAGTTCGACCTTGGAACGCCAGTTTTCTGCTGGATTCTTGGATAGTCTTTTAGCTGTGCAGGCCACCTACGATGAAAGTACCGCACCTTCACAATGAAATCAGAGCAAGTCTCCTCAACCTCTTCTAGGCTTTTGCGAAAGGCGTTGTATACAATGTGGATTCTACAGTTTCCAATGTCTAAAAGTCCGTCATCATTTATCACCTTACATTTCCCACTGTCTATCAGTCTGAACAGTTTTTTATTCACATTCGGGCCGTCACTGCTCATCGTAAGCACCTTAGACAGGAACAAATTGCTACAATCAATTGCACTCAAAATTTCCGATTTCAAATCCTCTGCAGTGGCATGACCTAAGGAAAAGTCTTCAGATGCCGCTCTACCACCTGATTCATGTTTTCATACCAGAAACGGATTCTAATCTCCTTTTTGCTTTCGCTGTTGGTAGTTTCATCAAATTTTATCCACATAATAACTATTACCAATTTCCTCCAAGATAATCTTCTGAAAATATGGTCCAAGCGCTTCCTTCAACAGGTATGTAAACTTGGTTCGCCCGATGGAGAAATTAAGAACTCGGTCCTTGAATATTTTCTTTAAGACTTCTGCTATTCCATCTGCCGAATTACAAGAGTTGTCAGATTCAATCATATTTAGAACCCATGTAATTTCAGCACTGTTTGATCATTTATAGAGTAAATATAATTCCCAGTCTGATTACCTTTCAGGGCGCAGCTGGAGGCTGAATTTAGGCGAAGTTGATTGGGTTTCAGATTAGTCTGGACGTTTTTCTTATGTTCACCAGTCCGAGAGTGCTGCAGTCGAGAGTAACAGCCTTTCTGACAAGCAAGTGATGAATTGCAAATGACACAGTAGAACAATTGTACATCTCCTGGGACTGCTCTGCGCCGCTCTTTCATGTGGTGCCGTGTTTTGTCTTTCTCCTCAAGCCAAATATTCTTAAATTTGCGCTTTCCCATTTAAATTCAGTTATAAGCAGTCACTGTTAAGCCTGACAAAAGCAGAGAGATTATGGGCACTTATGTCAAGAGGCTATTACCCATCAACTTCCTTAACTCCAAGGCTGGACCACATATCTGGCGATACACTGACAAAAACAATCAAACTCTCTTGATAGTTAGGATAAAAAAATATCCTAAGATGACTCCAGGGGCAAAGGGCGTCAATCCTTTTCGCTACTTTATAGTCTATTTCATTCAGACAGTAACGCTGTAATCATGAAATAGGATTATGGTTACAAGAACACATGTTGAAAATGACTTACATGAAACCAAAACTGAAACACTATACCTTGCATAGGGGCTTCCATTATTTAAAGATAATATATTCAGCTAATTTCGAAGAATGATGATCAGAAAAAATCTTAGGGGATCTGAGCACTGATTTAGGGACCAATAGGGACCAAAAACGACCAAAGCCAGATTTAGGGACTTCCAGAGACTTTGTGGATTTTTTAGCAGCCCTGCGATGTCTGGTGCCAGTGTAAAATCTGGCACCGGTGCCGTCAAAACTGTTGCTTGTGATACCTGGTGTAAAAATAATAGTAGACTCTTTCGCTTTCTTCAGTCTTATATGTCACGCCGATATCTGTTGCCAGTGTAAAATCTGGCATCGGTGTCGGCAAAACTGCTGCCGGTGTTACACGGTGTAAAAACAATAGTAGACTATTTCACTTTACTTAACCTTATGTCCTGCTGATGTCCGGTTCAAGTGTAAAATCTAGTACCGGTGCCGTCAAAACTGCTGCTGGTGCTGTCCGGTGTAAAAACAATAGCGGACTCTTTCAATTTCTTCAGTCTTATATGTCATGCTGATGTTCTGTGCCAGTATAAATCTGGCACTGGTTCCGTCAAAACTGCTGCCGTTATTGCGCGGTGTAAAAACAATAGCAGACTTTCAATTTCTTCAGTCTTATATGTCATGTTGATGTTCCCTGCCAGTGTAAAATCTGGCACCAGTGCCAGAAAAACTGCTGCCGGTATTGCCCGGAGTAAAACTACAGTAGACTCTTTCACTTTCTTCAGTCTTCAAATAGCTGAGCAGTTAAAGCAACCATTCTGTTTCCTAAAGTTTAGCTTTCGACTGATGTACATATAGACAAAGGCTAATTATTCCTCGAGTACATAATTGCAAAAGATACCCTAAATTTAGCTTACTTTACATATCAGGAAACTCTAGACTTTAAAACGCTACCCCATCTGATCATTGTCTCTGTTTATCTTATAAAATCACATCTAGTAATATATCTTAATTCTACACTCCTTGTTTTTGATTAAAATATTTGTGGTTAACCGTTTTTTTGTGAATTTTCTGGGTTGAATCATAACAGACAATGTCCAGTGAACTTGAAAGCGAAACAGTTGACATAAATATTTTCACACTATAAGCAAGACACTCTGAGTTTTGCCCAGGGTCGTCACTAGCCTTTCACCTTTGGGAGCGGGGACGCCTGAGATATGCCGACGAATCTTAGGCAAGTCCTGACCAAAAAAAATCTCCAGATGTCGGTACCCTTTGCTGAAACTTAAGCTCGAAAAAAAAACATGTCATATATTATGGTTTAAAATAATTAAAAAAAATGAGACACATGATCAAAAACGTACAAATGACTCAGCTGAACTTTAAACCGGCACTGTTTTACAAATTTCTACTTGTCAACAAAAGGATTGAGGTTCATCTTAGTCAGTATGTCTTTTTCTGACATCGTAAGCATGAAATGGTCAAGTCTTTTGTCTCCCATTGTTGACCTCAATCTGTTCTTCACGATCTTCATTTTACTGAATATTAGCTTACGTTTGACCAATGTTAACGGAATTGTTTTTGCAAATATGGATGCTCTGTAAGGGCAATCCTCTTCTATTATTCTTCGCTAGAGAGAATAGCTGGGCAAATTCAACTTCGCTTCCAGAAACTTAGTCGATTTCACTCTTGCAAACTTCTGCAAAAATTTCCATTTCGGACTGGAACGCTTGGACAGTCATATCTACTATTGGAAACACGGCACTGAAAGCATGACTGGTTCAAGGTTCACGAGGCAATCAAAGACAGGAATTACCAGCTCCTTTGTTTCTTCGAATACTACGGACAATTTATCACCAATAACTGTTAACCTTTTCTTAAACTCAGTAGCATAAAATGTGGCAAGCGATATCTGCAAACCTTCACTTGTTCTGTCGCCATCGGCGTATCTTCGAGGAAGCTACCACTGATGGTGGTGCCGTCTATGTTCCCTCTCCAACTAAGAGTAGAATTCTTCGTCTGTCACGGGACAATCATCGTCCTCTTCTCTGCAAATTAATTGCTTCGCCATACTGACCGATGTCGTTACTTGACCAGCGAGTTCACTCTCATTGCTTACGGATTGCTAGATGACAGTCATCGTTGCTTTCATCAAGTTGCATCCACTGACGATATCCAGCTCTACTGCTTGAAATTCACGAATCAGGACGTTTGTTCAAGAAAGTAATGCCCTTATGAACATCAGTTGTGCTATGAATTCGAATCTAGTAATGGCATTAAGAAGCCCGTCGGACTCTCAGAGAAGCCTGTCTTTGTCATTTCTCTCAGCAGTCCAACAACTTCTGGCAGAACACTCCAAAGCGCTTCAAGCGACTCCGATCTTGCAGACCCACTTGTTTCTGACATTTCCTTTAGATGAAGCTTGCCTTCAATTTCTTCTACAGCCTTGCGGTACAAATTGAAGCGCTTAGATCCTCTGGTGAAAATGTTATAGGTTTGCTGTAAGACACCAAACATGTTGTGGGTAAAGGAGCTTGACTCACAGCAATGCTCCACTATAATGTTCCCTCTGTGGGCGAGGCACCTGAGGTACGGAACATTTCTTCCGAGCTTCTCTGAAATGTTAGTCTGTGTTCCCTTAAAACAGCCACTCATGTTGCTGGCAAAATCATAGCATTGAAATACCAGTTTGTCTTTATTGACACCAAGGTTCCTCATAACTTACAGAATTTCTTAGGAATGATCGAGTCCTTTCTTCGACTCAGAATCAACACCGGTGAGTAAGCACTCTTCACCGGCTCTTTCGAAATCAACGTATCGGACACCTACAGCTAAACATCCTTTGTGGCTGACAGTCAGTGTTCCGTCTGCAAACACTCCAAAGAAGTGAGCTGCATTAACTTCCGCTACAATTCTCTGAACCAGCTCTGTTCTAACAATGGCAATCAATTGGTTTTGACTACGTCCCGATAGATAGCTGGTGACATGTGGCTTGTTCTGCTTACTCATTCATTGATTCATTTAAGTGTTATGCTTCGAAAGCAGATTGAGTAGCTCAACGTAGTTTTCCCCTTCATGATCTTTGCCACGAAATGCAAGACCGTGTTTACCTAGCGCGGTGGTGCTGTCGAGCAGCATACGTTTGATGTGACGTCCTCTCTCCTTTTCTTTTTTTTTGACTCTATATTCTTTTTGAGTTTCTCCTTGTCAACTAAGTAGGGCAAAGACTTGCATCTCGCTACAACAAAAATGAGGTCACCAACAGAAGCTTTATGGCCATTTGATTAGAAATGAGTGACGAGAATTCCAGACTTGACAAACTTGCTACGCTTCTTCTGCAAGTTTATAATTCCGGCAACGATAGCTGCATCTTTGTTCCTGTATTTGCGTCCATGTCCAGTTGAGAACATAGAAAAAGCAAAGCAGTAGGCTGAATCCTTTTCCACACTATACTCTAAGTGCGGGTACTCATTATACCAGCTTTTAACAAAGCGCAGTTGGTGTTTAGAACTCTGTGGATTGCCTCGTTTACTGGTAAGTTGAGCCTTTGGCTGAAAACAAAATGACCCAGGATCATGCTCGACTCTTACAATTCCAACCCAATGTAGAGTTTCGGCCTCTGACTCGACTGATTCACTTCCCTTTCCTTTTTGAGCAGTGACTTTCTCAGACTGGCTAATAAGTCTATTTCTATATTCAGTATAGCTGCCTCCGAACCTTCAATAATAAAAGAAAGAAGAGCGAAGACATTGCCGATTCCAAACGTCTCTTCCTGGTCAGTTTCTAAATTAAAGCCTCCTCCACTTTCAGCAGAATCCACAGTAACAGTTAGCAGATGACAAGTAGCTCCGATTGTTTCGGCAGTATTTTCTTCTACAGAGGTTGCTGCATGTGAAGCGGATGATCCAGGAAGAACATTTTCAAACAATGTCTAAAAAATTACACTGATTATTTCACAGTCCTACACCACTGGCTTAGCCTATTTCGCGTAAAAGTTTCAATCGAATCAGTTCTAATTTGGTCACAAAAGTTATAGCAGTATAGAGATGCACATATCTGGACGTTTAAAGTGGCCATGCCAGCATCATTCTTATCTACTCCTTTGTCAGGCCCCACCACATTGTGTATTATTTAGTCACCAAATTCTCATGTTCATGTGGATAGTTTTGAATCACATCATATTTCCCATTAACTTTCGCTTTTTTTTAAGCAAAATGTCTTTTCATGATCATTGACGGAAGCCCCAAGACTTCTGGAATCTTGCAATAAACGACTCATATTTATCAGACGTTTCTTCCAAAGGCCGTAGTCAATTTTATATTACGCTGCTTTGCACATTACAAACAAGAAAAAAATAACCGCGAAACAGGTCAGACCGATGTCAACGAACACTTTGTGTGAATAGAAGCCATATATAAACAGAAACAGACATGTTCTATTGGCAGCTGCTTATTCTCCAAAATGGGTAATGCCTAAAATCTATGTCTTTTCCTTACAAATCCGAAAATCGCGCTAAAGGACCATATTAAAAGCACTAGACCGTAATCCCTCTATACAGCTTATTTGAAATGCTTCATCCGCGTTATGCAGAAGCTTTCATGTGAAAATAGGCTAAGAAAACTGCTACAAGATGAAAAATAAATGTCCGTGTGCTTCTGTGTGGGCGAGTCGCTAGCATCACCTGTTTCTGCAGTAAATTCCTGAGTTTGATTCTAAAAAAGGGCCCCGAGAAAGATTAGTATAGCTTGATCATATTCTATATTCAGTCTCTTGTACAAAAAAAAAAATGTTTCAGTATAAGACGCTCAAGATTTGGAACAGAACAATCGCTGCCTCATACACAGGACTATCTTTTGTGTCCGAATAACCGGCAACTGCTCAGCTAAATGAATTGCTAATTATTTCTTATTTGAAAGTCCAAAGTTTTGTCCATTTCGCCCTTTCTGGGAATTCCAGTTCTACATCAAATTATTATTCTTTCTCCCTACCTGAAAATCTTAATACTCCTTCATTTTACCATGTAATTCACCTTAATTACGTACAACTCAAATTGTCTCGGAAGGCAATAACTACCTCTTTAGGGAATAATGTATTTTTCAGCTCTGTTTGACGATAAGACTTACCAAAATTAGTTAATCGGTCAAGTTTTTGACAGCTAGTTTACACGTTTAGTGTCCAGATTTTGGGAGGTTTGCCTCCTTAACTATTAAGTGTATAATTATACACTTAATATCAATAAGGACGCGAGGATGCTGCGAATCAGAAGCCCTAAAACACGAGGCACAATTAAAAACTGATTAAATGCTTTTTGCTGCACTAAATTGACTCAAGCTTGCATCTTGCTGTTCAAAATAACTTTCGCCAACCACAGATTCTTTTGGGGTTTTCTGCGATCCACCAGGCCAAAGCCATTTCAGATTGTCAAATAGGGTCGTCTTTTGCACTTTCTTTGGCTTAATCTTCACCTCAGTTCCGTAGTTCAGTTCTTCGGAATGATGCTTTTGCAAGTGGGTAGCTCGATAATCTGTGTCAAATTCAAAATATCTCTCATCTTTCTTATATTTCTTCCCGCACTTCACAAGCAAGCTTCGTCCCAGTCTAGCTTTTTTTCCTTGTCCTACTAACATTTTTCCTTATCGAAACGCAACAAAATACAATATGCTAAACTTTAATATCTTATGGTTCTAGATGTCGCACTGATTCAAAATCACACTTAATTTGACATTTTGGAACTTGATACAACTGGTGGCCTAATTTGAGCTTCCTCGTTCACAATAAACCGGCTTGGTTTAAAAGCAAAATAGCATTTTCTGTATTTCGAATCAACATCGAAAATTTGCTTAAGGTTTTATATGGATCGGACAATATTCTCTTTCGAATTTAGAATAAGAACGAATATACTTAATGTATTATTTACCGCGAGATCTTCACCTGCATCGGTTTCATACCCGATGCTTTATTTCTGACATTCTAAAATGCTGCAATTTCCGGACAGCTGTTTTTACGTTTAGAACAGAGATGGCTACCGGGATTCGCCCGACTTTCATTATGTGTTTGTTGGCGCTAATAGCGCGGCGCTATGTATGTTTTTTTATATGCTTTCCCGATGAAAGTTGACAGAATTAGGTTCATTCTATGTTTCCTAATGGCGTTCTGCGCCGACAGACCTGTAAACTTTCGAGCGTTATCGGACGAAAGTTGACGAACTTTTGTTTCTTATATGCTGTAAAGAATTTGCTTTATTTTGTTTGTTGGTGCTGTATGCTGTCTGACAAGTAAACTTTCGAGCACAGCCCGACGACAGCTTACCGATTTAGCTTTTTTATGCGTTTGTTGGCGCTCTGTGCCGACGGAATAGTAAACTTTCGAGTGTTGCCTGACTAACACTTACAGAATTGGTTTTTATATGTTTTTTGGCACTCTGTGCCGACAGATGTGTAAACTTTCGAGCATTACCCGACAAAAGTTGGCAAAAAATTGGTTTATTATGTGCCTGTCGGTGCTAGACGCCGACAATCTATTGAACTTTCGCCGGGCTTCGCCGACGAAAGTGTATTCTTAAGACACTAAGGCACTAAGACACTAAGGGGGGGGGTCCCCTCCCTCTCCCTCATAGTGACGCCCCTGGTTTTGCCTACTGGGAAAGTTAAGAGGAATTGCAGAGGGGAAACCAAGATTCTTCGGTAGACTCATGACTGATTATGTCCGGTGGACGTCTAGGCAAGCCAGTAAGTGATATTTTTTTCAAACACACTGAGTTTTGCCAATTGGAAAAGCCCACTGGAGTCAACTGTGGGTCGATGAGATAGATTGCAGGTTGAAAACTTATGGCCAACAAGTCGCCTGAACGCACATGGTGAATTTCGTAGCTTGCACCTCTCAAATTTTTGTAGCCCTTGTAAAATGAAATCTGTAATTTTCTAGAGTTAGTGTCATAGACAAGAGTTCATGTCTGACACTAATAAGATACTTATTTCTTAGAAAAAAAACAATGGCCTGTAAAACTTTAAAAATAACTCTTGAAAATATTAAAATATTAACCTTGTCTTTATTGCGAGTATGCAATTTTTTTTTATTCCTCCTCTCATCCCGGGATGGATCGGAGGATTCTTCCATTTTACCTATTTTTGAGCTCTTCTAGAAACAAACTACTTAGCCAATTGGTTTGGGTCAAACTTTAAAAATATTAATAACTTTAAAAGTATAATAAAAATTTATTTTATTTGAAAATACTCTGTATTATTCCCAGAGTAATTACGTTATTTGAAAAATTTAAGACATTTGGCCTGAAGCCTGCATGTTACAAAGGTCTGACTTGGCCATAACTAATTAAACAAATCGAATAACGCATTTCCTATAAATAAAACAAATCGGTACAGAATAGGTTTTAACTTTGGAAGGTAAGTCTGGTCCTTGTTTTTAATAACATACTGATAGTAAAAATACAACGAATATGCAATATTGACGTGTCAAGATCAATATATTAGCCAAATTGAATACCAAAATGTCTATACCGATGTTGAATACCAAAATGTCTATATCGATACGAAAAACAACATTTAAAATATTAATACACATCAAACTCATCAAGCACTAAACAATTACTATAAATTCAATAAAACAAATTATAATTTTTAGGAGTTCCCACAATAAGCTGGTAGTATGTCCAGATTTTGATAAAAAAAAAGAAGAAAGAAAGTGTATTGTGTTAGCTCAGCAGTCATAACCGGGGAAGGGAAAACCCGGTTTGAGCCTCTCCTTCCCAATATTTTTTTCCGGTTTGTAAAAAAGCAACAAAAATAAATACAAACAGATTTGTATAGCAGTTTTTATGCTCCCACCCCACCCAAACTAAGTTCTGGATACATCCTTGATAGTCTATTTTACTTTCTGGACCAGGAATTTAATCTGAGAGAAATATCCGTCAGGGATCCTCTGATAGAAATGATCTAATGCTTAAAAGAAAAAGGAAGGGCTAGTAAAGATGTTTTGTTATGGAATTTCTGTCCTGGCCCTTGGGCAGAACCAAATTGCTGTTGTTAAGAACAAAGGAAGATATTTAATTATGCTTGCCAATCAGTTCAATTGAAGAGCTTGAACTACATCATTAGGTACTCAAGATAAAGTAGTCCATACGAAATTTCGCGTACTTCTTCATTCGACAGAATTCTTTAGCCATTGCATACTCTTGAACCGTGAGTATATTCGTAAAACGCCATAGGGGAGGTGTATTTCTCTCTCAGAAATAAAGTAAACTAGGTGGTGTATACAATGGTGTACTCACCCCTGATAGTATACAATACAGATTACATATGTGTATTGAAATTAGCTTAAAAATTTGACTTGAAAAAGTCTCCCTTGAAAGTTTCAAATTAATACCCTTAGGTATTCCCAAGATATTGTAGATACATCACTTCGATAACCCATCAGTCCATTAGTACTGTCAATCTAAGCTTTAGTCTTTAACCTCAAACAGATTGCAACTCTTTTGATTTTTGTACCATTTGAACTGGTAAACAATAGTCCACAACAAATAACAAGAGCTAAGAGCTCATATGGCATTTGTGACGAGGCAAGAATAGCCAAGAGCTCATACGGCATGAGCTCTAGCAAAATTCTAAGAATTAATCGATGTATTTACAAGGAAAGACAGAGGCTTCATGCCGGTCAGGATTTAAAATAAGAGCTCTGAGACATGAGGTTATTCTAAATATTAAAATTCATTAAGATCCTATCAGCCATTCGTAGGATAAAAATACTTCATTTTTTTCTAATTTTCCCTTTCCCTTCAGCCCGCCATATGGTCGAATCGGGGAACGACTTTATCAAGTCAATTTGTGACGATTACCAATTTTTATCGTCCTAGCACGTCCAAAAGCAACGAACACACTAAAGCACCGAACCCCCCCCCCTAACTCTCCCAAAGAGAGCGGATCCAATCCAGTTACTTTAATCACGTATCTACGACATTTGCTTAATCTACCCACCAAGTATCATCGCGATCTCTCCACTCTAGACGTTTTCCCGATCTTTCCAACACCACCCAATGTAACCAGACCTGGTCGGTATTTAAAATAAGAGCTCTGAGACATGAATTTCTTCTAAATATCAAATTTTATTAAGATCCGGTTACCCGTTCGTAAGTTGAAAATATTTCAATTTTTCTAATTTATCCGAATTAACAACCTCCCCCCCCCCAACTCACCCAAAGAGAGTTGATTTCGACCGATTATGCCAGTCATATATCTAGGAAATGTGCTGATTCTTCCCATCAAGTTTCATTCAGATCTCTCCACTCTAGGCGTTTTCTAAGATTTCCCGTTTCCCCCTCAAACCCCCCACAATATCACCGGATACAGTCAGGACTAAAAATAAGAGTTCTGAGACACAAGGTCCTTCTAATTATGTGTCCTCCGCTATATGTCACTTGGTAAATACCAAGTGCCATGAAAAATTGGTAAAAATCAGACGAGGCAAAATTGACCTTTTTTCATCGTCTGTTATAAAATGATTTTTTTAAAAACAACTTAATTTGCACGTATTGAAAGTCTGTAATAGATAAATATGGTGCATAGATCAAGAATATACACCTTGCTTATGTTTTGAACGCTCAAGTTCCGTACCCCCTCCCCTCCCGTCCACAGATCAATTATCATTATAGGTCTGAGAACAATATTACACGAAGTTGAATTCATACAGAAAAAATGGACTGCTACAGCAGAAAAGAAGTCGTGTCAATGCCAATTTATACCTTGTGTTGCTCAGTAATACAATGATAAAGTAACAACACTAACAAGTCAGTATCGTTACCGATAACTAGATTTTCTCAAGTCTTCGAAGGCTCAACCGCTGTAGTCAGGATCATCTTGAGCTAATATGATTCTCAGACATTTGTCTCGTAAATAATAAGAAAGTCTATTGAAGAAACAGGCTTTATTTCTTTTTTTCACGAAAGAATTTCCTCATTTCTTCGGTTGGCAGTCTCACTTCTGGGCTAAACAGTATTTCCCGTTCAATGACACGGTTCCACTTAAGATGATTCAAGTTGTTTTTCGGACAGTGATTTTCTAGCCATCAAAGATAATCGTGGCGTTTGGAAATTTGGCCGAAACGCAGTTCCAGTACCGGAGTCGGTCTCTGATCTCCGATCATGTTTCTGTCTTCACCCAGGGAATCCTGTGACGCAAACGACCCCCATCTACGACGTAGGTGCAAGTAAGATTAAGTTTTCCCCCAGTAATATCAATTTCTGAAAGTCACTTGATAGCTTTTGCTAGATATGGTTTATTTGGCAATCAAGACATGCCAGAATCTTCGGCGGTCACCCCGAAGGCTGTGTGTGTGTGGGGGGGGGGGTTTGCCATCCTCAAAGACATAATATCCAGATATTTTAACTACACTGAGCAATATGGTTATCTCAAATTTCGATTGGATGTCTTTGGGGATATAGTGGGTGTGGTTGTCGTCCAATCACTTTCGTCTCCTTCACTCCAATCACTTTCAGCCCTCGGGAATTTAATCTAACTTAATAAGTCCTTTTTAAAGTTCCTACGGAAAAGTTCTTCAATACGAAGAGCCCTCGTCTAAGACAAAAAAAAAAAAAAAAAAAAAAAAAAAAAAAAAAAAAAAAAAAAAAAAAAAAAAAAGAAAAAAAAAAAAAAAAAAAAAAAAAGATTCATATGAATTGGAGGAACTAATACCAATTTTTCTAGCTATTATGCACGCTCCTGCAACTTGTAGATTAGACTGAGGTGTAAGGGAAGAAAACACAAAAAATCAAAAAAAGAATCGCCGATATAATGAAGATTTAATTTTCCCCTTTTGTATTTCTGTTCATTTTCCCCAGAATTGTAATTTCGCCATTGCATGTCTGTCCCCAACCGTCCCTAGTAATACGTGTTATACAATTTGAAATGAACACTTGATTTGTAGGTTTTTAATTGAGTAAGAATATTCGGCTGGAATGACGTGTACTGAATAAGCTTGGATATTACAGATATTGGTAGCTAATTCATTTCTTTCCGTGTATATTTGAGGCCTTAGATTATAATTAAAACAAAGTGTCTTTAAATCTGTAAGTTTTGGGGTAGGTCCGAGTTACCGACTAGCCGAGCTAGGTCGGGTCATATGGAAAGTAAAATAAACGGTCGAGCTTGGATATTGCCTATCCAGAAGAACTTGGCGGCTTCTGTCTTTTAAGCAAATTTAAAGATATTGGTAAATTTTCAGCGGCAACCATGGTTATCTTTCACTCTTCCTGAGTTAGATCAGTTGCAACCAGTTGAACAAACTCTTTTGCTATTAGGTATTTAACTGATACGGCGGAATCCCCATTTATTACCAGTTATTTGTACTAGTTCAATTTTCAGAGCCTCAAAACAGAATAAAGCCTTAGAAAAATGGGCAAAATTTGCCATGAAACATAGTGAATGAAAAGCGGCCAAATTTCATTGCAATTATCTGACTATTGCTATGAATACTGCTAACAGATACCTTCAGCAGAAAGCTACAAAAGTTTCGCTCTTTGCTCCCTCCCATGAAGCTACTATCCCTTAAATACCTTCTGATTATCTTTTTCCTACGATATTTTGGGGTAACCTGTTTTTCGTTTAGACCAGATGGATGGGCCAAAAATACAATTTTTGGGAAGCTGACAACCTTCATCCGTAAAACTCTAAAAAATGAAATTTTGATACCAGTCGTTACGTCAAAAGAATCGCATTTTTACGCGTTTTCGAAATATATGAGTTTCACTAAGTTTAGTTTTAACCATTAAAAGTTACGAGCCTGAGAAAATTTGCCTTATTTTAGAAAATAGGGGGAACCTAACCTAACTACATTTTCCGTAAAACTTATTGTTTCATGTAGTGCCAGTTTAACAAACCCATAACATTTCAATAGGTATAATTCTTTTATTAGACAGTGAAAACAGTTACATGGCTATTTCGATCACATACAAAATGATTGTCATCAGCAGATAAACTAAAGTATTACAAATAAAGCAACGATATTTATGCAGAACAAAACAATTACTTCCAGATTATAGCTTCCGTTGCGCTGGTCAGATTTGTCTGGGAGGGTTCATTCAATGTCTTAAAGTTGATAACTTCACTTCTTTAATGTTGCCTAGATTTAAATTAAATTTTTAAAGGAGGTGGCTCAATATTCTTCCAATTACAAAAGAAATGTTGTTGAATTTACTTTTATGGTTTCATGTTTTAGAGTTATTATGGTTTATAATTTTAGAGTTTTTATGGTTTTAATGGTTAAGAGTTTTTATTGTTATATACTTGTTTGGTCTCATCATCTCTTTAAATAGGATATAGGTAGTTTCCAAGACCGCACTGCCATTCTATGACGAATAAACATAAGCAATAGGGATAAAAGATCCCTATTGAGACCAAGAAATCAAATGGGGATGAAAAATTCTCCCGGACTTAGATTATGCTGACGACTTAAGCATCCTGGATGGAGGTGTGAGATAAATAAATGAACTTGTAGAAGTATTGCGAGTTCCGGGTGCTAGGATAGGTTTAAAAATTGATGTTAAAAAAACGAAGTCACTAAGGCTAGGGATAAGTGAAGATGAACAGGTGACGTTAGGGAACGAAAAGATTGATCAAGTTGGTAGCTTCACTGACCTTGGTATTATTATTAGTAAAGATGGTGGGAGCAGTGAAGATGTTAAAAGTTTTAAAAGCTTTTAATTGTTTTAAAAAGCAGAATTGTGGCAAAGAGTCAAACTTTAGCGTAAAGAGCGAAGGATTGCGGAAGGGACAACCCATTCCATATACAGAGTAATTTCTGTTCGTTTTAAGTTTTAATGTCGCTCCTTACTTTCAGTTAAAAAAACTAGTTTTTTTTTATTTAATTTCTGAACGTTTTTGAATTAATGCATGTATGATTTTGGCTCTCCGCACATAAATTATTGAAATGAAATTTGTATATTAATTTGTTTTTGGCTAAATGGCTTTCTCTTAGTTTTGATCAGACGATTTTGAGAAATAAGGGGTGGAGAAGGAGGCCTAGCTGCCCTCCAATTTTTCGGTTACTTAAAAAGGCTACTAGAACTTTAATTTTTAACAAACGTTTTTATTAGTAAAAAATATGCGTAACTTAAGAATTAACTTACGTAACAAACTTTTATATTCTTATATTTTTATTATGTGTACGAGGGGGTTTGTACCCTCGTTAATACCTCGCTCTTTACACTAAATCGTAAGTTTTGTCCCAATTCTTTAAGAATGACCCCTGAATCAAGAAGGCCGTAGAATAAATAGTTGAAATTACTAAAAATACTTTAGCATAAAGAGCGAGGTATTTATCTCCTCCTAAATACCTCGCTCTTTATGCTAAAGTATTTTTAGAACCCCTCATATGCCTAATAAACTCTGTTCGTTTTAAATTTCAATGCTATTCCTTACTTTCAATTGAAATAACGTTTTCATGTTTATTTTTTCATTGTTTTTTTATAGTAATGCTAGAAAATCCTGTGCCCTTTTCATTGAATTTTTCTTCCCTCATGACATATTCCTCCAAGGAAAGATCCTCCCACATAGCCCCCTCCCATCAACCCCACCTCCCAAACCAAAAAACCGTCCCCCTGAAAACGTCTGTACACTTCCCAATAACCATTACTATAGGTAAACACTGGTCAAAGTTTGTAACTTGCAGCCCCTCCCCCAAGAATTGTGGGGAAGTAAGTCATTCCCAAAGACATAGTTATTATGGTTTTCGACTATGCGGAACAAAATGGCTATCTCAAAATTTTAATCCGTTGACTTTTGGAAAAAAATGAGCGTGGGAGAGGGCCAAGGTGTCCCCCATTTTTTTGATCACTTAAAAAGGGCACAAGAACTTTTCATTTCTGTGAGAATGAGCCCTCTTGCGACACTCTAGGATCACTTGGTCGATACGATGATCCCTGGGGAAAAATAAATAAATAGAAAATAAACACGCACCCGTGATTTGTCTTCTGGCAAAAAATACGAAATTCCACATTTTTTTTAGATAGGAGCTTGAAATTTTTACTATAGGGTTCTCTGATACGCCGAATGCGATGGTGTGATTCTCGTTAAGATTCTATAACTTTTGGGGGATGTTTCCCCCTATTTTCCAAAATAAGGCGAATTTTCTCAGGCTCGTAACTTTTGATGACAAAGACTAAATTAATTGAAACTTATATATTTAGAATCAGCGTGAAAATTCGATTCTTTTGATGTATCTTTTAGCATCAAATTCCGTTTTTTAGAATTTCGTTTACTATTGAGCCGGGTCGCTCCTTACTACAGTTCGTTACCACGAACTGTTTGATAGACAAAATGTAACGGAAAACTAATAAACAGAAAAACAGATGGATCTACCGTTTAATCAGATTTTCGGCTTCAATGTATTCAATCCTAATTCCCATTGTTTTAAATGCTTCTCTCAGTTCTTGGGCATCGACGAGACCTAGAATAGGATAATAAGTTTGAACATTAGTAGATATTTTTTTTGAACCTTAGTTTACTCTGCATCAACGTGATTAAAAGTTTCCTCATAATCTTCCAGGGTAGGAACACCTGCTGATACCAACTTTCTTGTTATGTAATTGGTTCTAATCTTTCATAATGCATTATACTGATGCTGTTTCTTCCGAGATTGCTAGAGAAGTTGGAATGACATGAAGACTGCAGCATTTCTTACCAAAGCGAATTCTACTGATGAAATACATCTATTTACACACACGTATATCTATTGCGGCAGTCCCGCCTGGAGCAGTAATTTTCAGGGTGATTTCAAAAGAGTGCAAATTATGCAAAACTAAACAATAGAGATAATAGGTAAATATGTAAAAATTGAAGAGTCCTTGTACTTACTTTATTTTTTTTTCTTTATTTCCCTCAAAAATGAGGAGTGGCTACAACATAAATATAAAAAAAGACAAATGATAACGCTTACAATTAAAAAATATCAAGTATTGATCAAAAGCTTAAAAAAGAAAAAAAAAAAGATGCAAAAACACTTGCTTTTGATCTGTAAATCATCAAGAGCCAGAACTGTTACTAAAAAACAGAAATAAATTGTGGCCTAAAAGAACATTTTTCGCCTTGTCTTCAAACGTTTTATATTTTTTCTTTATACAAACTACAGGATCCTTCACTTTAAAATTTAAAACACTCACAGTGTTACTAAAAGTAAGAGGAAAACCAAGTAAAAATTTAAAAAACTTAAAATAACAAACTTTAATAGGCGAAAAATCAAAAAGTCGGAAATTACGGAAGAGGGGGTATGAAAAAAATACGTGAGGCAGAGCAACAGCGCTATACATACGACCAAGGACGTCCTGACGGTAAGCTTTTGGGATAGCTTAACATTCGTGGAGATTATCAAGCTCTGGTTTATATTTCCAGTGAACAAATAATCAACTTTGAGAATTTTCTTCTTTTTTTTCATCATTCTAGTTGTGATATTCATCGTTAATGATAATTTGGTAGTTGAGCATAGGAGCAGTACATGGTCCAGGTTTATATTGCATTTTCTTGGAGCTTCAATGTTAAATTCGCTACCAATGAAAATTAAAATCCTTAAGAATTCATAAGGAAACTAAAACAGTATTTATTGAAAGATATGCAATTTGATTTGCTTTATAGGGAAATATGGCTATTTTGAAGGTTGATTTTGACGGTTTGATATGATTGATGATAGTAGGGAGGACGGGTGCTGGGGAGGTGGGGTTGCACAGAGGAGGAGTGCTAGGGAGTTAAAGTTAATACTTGACTAAGGATGAATCCTTTTAAATGACAGCAAAACAAATAATTTTTTTTTCAACTGGATATTTCGGACATATATACAGTGTCCATCAGCAGTAGTAAAGTCATGGAAAGGCAGTATGGTCTTCGAAGTTATCGGAGTTGAGGTTGCAGGAATGCAGGATGTGCGTGATATGGATTAGATATGGGAAAGATATTGATGAAAGAGTCTGGTTTGTTGCTTGGCCATTTTCTTCTTCTTTTTCAGTCTTTCTTTTTTTTTTTCTTTGCGATAAGAAATTGGTTAATATCTTATGTTACATGCAAGCATAAACGTTACTTTTTACATATGTGCAGCGTTTGTAAATAGCAGAAATTATTTTTCTGTTGGTAAATTAAACCATATTTTTCAACTTCAAAAAATTTACAAATGAGATTTCACTGGAAAGTTCAACACAACCCAACTCGGTAAATTATATACAAAACACATAACTGGCGGAGCTGTCATCGATAGTTCTATTTGGACCCGTAAGTAGGATCGAGCTGATCCATGTCGTGATTCCCATATTCAGACATCTGCAGAACTTTAGAATGAAATTTCTACGATTGAACGATAAACTTGGGGTTAAAGTCATTTGACATACGAGCTTGAAAAAACAGTTATTCCC
Source organism: Artemia franciscana (assembly GCF_032884065.1). NCBI lineage: Eukaryota > Metazoa > Arthropoda > Branchiopoda > Anostraca > Artemiidae > Artemia > Artemia franciscana. Next base: position 160,714 of record NW_027062688.1, read on the forward strand.
TTTTTATGCTAAAATTGTCGAAAGATACAAAAACACAGTATTAGTAGAAAATTACTGTTCATACAGGATTTTCAAACCTACTTCTTGCCATTTCATTCCACCCGCGGTTGAGGTGGGAGGATATTATAAAGAAAGATTTAAGAGAAATGGGAACTTCTTGGGAGAGTGTAAAGAGAGGTTTTGAATAGATTGGGATGGAGGAGGCGCGTACGTAGCTGTGTTGGCCTTAGGCAGCTTCGTGCTGCAATGAGTTGATAGTATTAATATTTTTTTAAAGAAGCTGATTTAAACGTATTTATTAGTGTTTTTCATTGATAAAATCTAAATATTATACTACTACTAATAACTGGTTACAATACCATGTCACTTGAGATCAACATAGCTGTGCACATTCCTTCTCTGCTTTCTTACTAGATAAACTGATGTGAAAACTAAAAGAATTTGGACTAGTTTTTCAATGTCTATTCATGTAAGGAGACCATTTTGCTGTTTTCACATTTTAATACATCTTTTTATGTGTATAGAGTGGTTTGTGCAACTTAACTGGCCAATGGGCCTCTATTTGAAATATGTGCGTGCAAGTAAGGCCAGTTTTTTCGCAAGGAGCTGCAAAAATCTTATCACGAATGGTTAATACGTTAGTCTATTGGATACTGGCAGACTAAAAAAAAAATAAAAAATAAACTAAACTAGAAAAAAAGCTGCCACTGATTAAATATTGAAAGGAGCAAGAAAGAGCCACAAGATTCATATTTTGCAGAAACAAGAGATCTGAGGAAGACATGTTTTGTCGGAGCAAGAGCCACAAACATCAGGTTTTTCGAGAGGGATAGAGACATATGAGTCGCGTCGAAGTAAGAATGAGGTGCAAGAGTTACGCTTAGTGGCAGCAAGAGATAGTCACATAGCTGTAGGCAGTTAAGCGTAGTAGGAGCACAAAAAACGCGTAAGACCCTCTGTCCCAGAAGTGAGTAACCAAAAAAGTAACATTTTCAGGATCAAGAAAAAGCCACATGAGTCATTTTCTGTGGGAACAAGAGAGCCAAAATGTTTAGTTTTTAATTTGGGGCCTTTGCGTACTTCAACGAGTTTCATTTATCAGTCACCATGAACGGACAAAAATAATTTCGATTTATTGCTTATTTATTGACTATGTAGAATTTAGTACAGAACCGCGGGAGCTATATGCTGCAATGCCTGAAACTGTTTAAAAACCAAACTCAATGCAGGGTTGCCAACTGGACACATTTTATGTTAAAAGGACACACTCCTATGTGTAGGGACACAATGACGTAAAAGGCGAAAAAGGTGACACATTTTTGGAATTTAGGTTATAAAAGGGACACATTTTGCAAACTTATGACATAAAACAAAACGCTCCCCAACTGGATATATATTGCAGCAGAAAAAAAATTCACAATAGTGCTTTTTCTGAGCATCCAAGTTTTGCCGGAAATGTCGTAAGTAAGGGCTTTTCTCCAAAGTAAGGGATTCACATCTTTACATGAGTTTCGTGCTTTCAAAACAAGTCATTTTGTATAAATGTTTTATATGGGTTTTTCATTTTCATTTAATTTTTTGGGTTAACAGGCCGCTTTGAAAGAGGTTTATAAAGTGTCTTTTGGTCAATAATACAACTGGTAAAAAAACCTCTGTTTTTTTATATATTTCAAGGTGGGTATATTTCAACCAAAAATTATATATTTTTGAATACTCAGGGAACAAATTCATGGACCAAAAAGTTGACAGCCCTGCACCAGTGTACAATTAACCCAAGAATATTACAATTTGGTTTACCAAAAATTCTATACCCGAATTGTTTTCCTTTATGATTTGTAAAGATCAATTTTGCAAATGATTAGTTAAAGCTTTATTATCGGCTTACAGCTATATATCATATTTGATTGAATAAAAAACAAGATAAAAATATTGGGAAAACCCTTAGATAAAGAAAAAAATTACAAGGAAATTAGGGAAACGTAGTAAAAAAAAGAAGATACTTCAAATTAGCTTAAGACTGCATCAAAATTGAAAAAGAAACGAAGAGATTATCATATCTTATGTCAGAGCATGACCTATCAATAATATCCACGGATTACTACGTAATGCCAAATTAATTTACATAATTGACGGAAACAAATTAACATACTGGCCAAAAATAACTGATTTTTTCCCATAAATGTCATCTTTAACCTACTTCAACAAATTTTCCCTTTTGTTTTGGAAAATGACAGGCTTGATTTGTTTTCAATTTGGAAAAGAGCCAAATTTGTTTGTTGCTTTTGAATAATAAGCAGGAAAATCTGTTTGAAAATGCTATTTTTCTTTCAACAACGGCCCAATTGTTCTATTTTACAATCTCTTCCGAATTTACATTTAGAGAATTAACCTTGATCTATCCAAAAATTTGTTGTTAGAAAACCTGGAGAATTTCCACAGAGATATTTGAAACAACTGTGACCTCATGGATTGGCTTTGAGGACTGACATTGCTATAACCAAGTACCAATACTTTTTAGGATCAGTTAATTTGTTTTTAATCATATTTTGGGTACCTGGTTTAACATTTTACCTTCTTGGTTATTATTTAGTTTTTTGCCCATTATTATCTAATCAAATGTTGAAACTTTATATGGTTGTCCCACTCACAAATGAGCTACTGGAACTGTGCATATCCGATAAAACACCAAGAAGTAAGGGTATAACAAACAATACCACAAATGGTGCAACCAGGGTCGGTAGATTTACAAGATCGAAACACTACTCTATATCCATGGTTCCCAGCATGGGGTGAAGGCCCCTCCGGTTGGGCATGACAATGTTTTAGTGGTTCATGGGCAGGACGTGCACCCTTTGTCCGACAATATTTCAGAGCCTTAATTGAAGGAAATAAAAAAAAATATGTGAATGACGTTACATTCATACGCAAATCAGAACAAAAAATATACATAATAGTATTTCAATGAAGTTATGCACATATAAAAGGGGTTTTGTATAGACAATATTCTTCATTGACCCAAAATAAGTTGGAAAACTCTGCCTTAGATATATACTTGCTTTCATAATGAAAAATGACGACTTTAAGACTCTCTTCCGATGAACCTATAAACAACTTCCATCCTTCTTTGTCTTAGGTGATATTACATTGACTGATTAGTCTCGGAACACCTGAATAATAAATCAGGTTCTCCTCTTCCTCCAGGTAGTTAAAACAAACTCTTTTTCTTGATTTTCCTTCGAATAAAAAGAAGTTCATTTGACCAATAAAATTGCTTCTTTCTTCATGGAGTTGGATGAACTATTATCTTCTGCCAAACTCAATCCCAGCTGTTAGTAATGACCAAGATATCTAGTAAAATCGTAAAGTTCAACCTCATAGAAGTGCTGCGTTGAATCATTATCAAATTCTAAAGACTTTGACGAAAGACTGGCAATTCAGTTAAAGACGAAAAAAGTTAAATTCTTTCAGTTTAAGTGCCATGTGCAAATAATAAGAGTGAAAATTTCCCATGAACTTGGGGTCATCCGAAAACTGAAGCGTTTTTTCCCTTTCTCTATCCTCCGTCTTTTATACTTCTCTCTGATTTACCATTATATATGTTACTGTTCGTCTGTGTGGATGTCCACATTTCCCTCGGTACTTGCTCCTATTCACCATCGTCATGAGAAAGCGGCGAGATTTCTCCAGTCGGCTACACACACTCCTCTTGACCTCCTCAAGATTAAAGATATTTATGTTTTATCTCTATCTTCGTTGGCATATCAATACTTCCAGGGAGATCTCCCATGTTGTTTTTTCGGGACTGTTCAAACTAGTAGGGGAAGTAAATTTGTATATGGTTTGTAACCGGGAGGATGTGATAATTCCAGCTAATCCCTCGGTTCGTTCAGACTTCGGCCTGGCTGTGACCGTGGGGCGTGCTTGGAACTTGGTTCCCGCTGAGATCCAGCAGTCACGAACACTTGGCTCCTTTAAGAGACAGATGAAAAGTTTCTTATTAAAGGCTTCTCTTAAATGTGTCTTACGTTTTTTTTTGCTTTTTTTGGGTTGTTGTTTTGTTGGTGTTGTATCCTCGATGACGCAGAAAATTTTAATTTGTATTTTATTGTCGGGTGATGTGAGGGTCGCTGTTTCGTGGGGACTGCCGGTGAGTTGATTTCTTTTCCTTATATATTTATATTTAGATGTTGGTTAGTATGTTTATGACAAGTTTTATGATTCTTTATTTATTGTATGTCGCTTCCCAAATAACGGGTCATTTAGCTCTTTGGGATATTGTTTTTATTATTGTTATTTTATAGCAATAACAAACGAAGAAAAAGCCATGAGTTGTATATGAAGAACGAGGGTAATGACCATAAGAAAATTGTCACTATACCAGATTAGCAGATCAAATTTCAGCATATGCAAAATTTGAGCGGATTGGTACTAATCTTGTTTATCTTTAATCATACGATTTTATTCATTTCATTTATGTGATTACAAAATTGAGCGGTTGATCTGAGGTGCTTCTTGGCATGATAATGCTGACCTAACTATAAAAACATCGACCGCTTAAGACAGCACTATCTTCTTTAAAACGATAGTATAGGCCTAATATCTTAACCTTGTACAAATTCAATACACTAAGTACATTACTTAATCTCCGAATTTATTTCAAAACATAACATAATTAGATCTTTATTTTTTCGTTATTGCCAATATCTTCTGCAATTGCAACTCTGGACTCACGACCGGTACATTTCGAGTAGATATGGCGTTTTTGTTATTTCCTCAAGAATGGACCATCTTGTGGATAGGTTCCATCATGTGGATAGGTCGAGAAAATATTGTTGACTTTCCAATTGATTGTTTAGCTCAATTGTGTTGCGAAACTAGCAGAGACGTTGTTTGTTTTTTCTTTTGTGAGTTTTTTATTGTTCATTGTTTCCATTTTATTTTATTGTTCTGTATTTTTTGTACTCCTCTAATTGCATTTATGTATGTAAAGAGGGTTTAAATAATTATTATTATTATTAGAAAAACTATCAAACAGAAGATAATTTCAATATTTCTAAAGTTTATTGCAAAATCTCTCCAGATTTGAAAGATCATAGATAAAACCAATAACGTTATAAAAACCAAGTTTCTAAAAATATGTGTGAAGAAAAAAAATTCAACTAGCCTTCTGTACTCTTTTATCTTTATAAAACTGGCCTCTTTACAACTGGCATATAGTACGTCTAAATAAACGAAAGGGGTATTTTCTCAACTTTTTCTAGTAAGATTGAAAAGTAATGGCCATCATGTATTTTTTTCCTTTTGATTTAGACCAAAGATTCCCAACGTGGGGCACAAGCCCCAAGTTAGAACATGGGAATATTCCGGTGGGTCATTTGAATGATGTCTTCACATGAGTTAGAAGAGCAAAAAAGATACGAGATAATTTGGCATTAACACCATGCATATACTGGCAGTACTTTTCATTAGCACAAAATATGCCTAGAAAACAAGCCGAAAACGATGTCAAGTTCAAGTCCATTCAGGCGTCCACGTGAACATGCCTGAACTTTTGAGCAACAAAATTTGAATATCACAAAGGGAACATCGGGATTTAGAAACGCCTAGGGGGGGTATAGCCCAAAATCGACAGGAAACAATTGATTTTAACCCATCTAGATAGAGTCATGTGTCATTAAAATACGAAGCTAGCATACTCACCATCTTCATTTTTATCAATAGACGAAAACACAAGCTTTAGATTTTTCTCATGTTCCTTTAAATAGATAATGAATTCAGCCATTGACAAATCCCCACTTCTATCTTTATCTGAACGCTTCATGAATACCTAAAACGAAAGTTATTGACACTTAAAAGTATACACAGTTCTATTCTCCCGAAACTTATATTTGAGATGCTGCAACAATCGCTTTAACTCTTCTAATTATTTCAGCTAAAATGCTTCAAAACTTCGAGGAAACGCTTGACATTTGGATTTCCCTCCAAACAGTCCCTTTCTAGATGTTTCACGAGCAAGATATTGATAGGAAAACCCCTAAAAAAAGAACAAAGAAAAAAAAATATTTAAGCTCGTTTCTAGGCCCTTCTTTCTTTTTGAAACGGTTCAAGTTCTCAAGTTCAAGTTCTGTTTATTACTACATAATTTCAATATAAAAAACCAATTTGGCAGAGAGAGGGCTCGAGGCCAAATGGCAAGTTTTGTTTTTGCGTAAATGAGCTCAGAACTTCTGGTAAAATTTTCCTTAGATATGCTGAATGATCTCATCATTAATTTCTCATCAGCATCAGCAGATTTAATCAATCAGCAGATTTAATTTCTCATCAGCATCACCCTTTTTAGTATTTGTATCTCCTCTTTACGGGCACTGATAACCACGTCTGAGTAGAGCGGGTAGAAATTAACATATATCTGGAAATCATTTAGAACTATCACATATTGACAACGTATTCGGAATTAAAAACAGTCAGGGACACATGGATGGTGGTTAAAAGAAATTGTGATTTATGCAAGGCGAAAAAAAAGCCATATTATGAAAAAGAAAAGAAATAAGAGGGATAGGGATGGACCATAAAACACGAAGGAAGGAAAGTGACTATTAAATATTTGAGCTAAAATATTTCAACAATAGCTAAAAGTTCATATGGCACTTGTGACGAGGTCGGAAGAGCCAAGATCCAAGAGCTCATATGGTAGGAGCTCTAGCAATATTCTAAGAAAAAACAATTTAAAAAGATTTAAAAGGAAAATCAGAGGCTTAATGCCGGTCCGGATTAAAAACAAGAGCTCAGAGTGACGAGGTCCTTCTAAATATCAAAATTCATTTAGATCCGATCACACACTCGTAAGGTAAAAATACCTCAATTTTTCTAATTTTATCTCTCCCTTCAGCCCCCACATGGTCGAATCGGGGAAAACGACTTTATCAAGTCAATTTGTGTAGCTACCTGACACGCCTACCAATTTTCCTCGTCCTAGCATGTCCAGAAGCACCAAACTCGTCAAAGCACTGAACCCCACCCCCTAACTCCCCCAAAAAGACCGGATCCAGTCCCGTTACGTCAATCACGTATCAAGGACATTTGCTTATTTTATCCATCAAGCTTTATCCCGATTCCTCCACTCCAAGTATTTTCCAAGATTTCCCCCTCCAACTCCTCCAATGTCAACAGATTTGGTCGGGATTTGAAATAAAAGCTCTGAGACATGAGTTCCTTCTAAATATCAAATTTCATTAAGATCCGGTCATCCGTTCTTAAGTTAAAAATACGGCAATTTTTTTTTAATTTTTCCAAATTAACAGCCCCTAGCTCCCCCAAAGACAGCGGATTCAGTCAGGCTATGTCAATCAAGTATCTAGGACGTGTGCTTATTCTTCCCACCAGTTTTCATCCCGATCTCTCCACTCCAAGCGTTTTCCAAGATTTCCGGTTCCTCCCTCCAACCCCCTATGTCCAAGGATCCGATTCGAATTGAAAATGGGACATCTGAGACAAGATGATTCTATATATCAAGTTTCATTAAGATCCGATCACCCATTCGTAAAATAAAGATACCTCAATTTTCACATTTTCCAAGATTTCCAGTTCCTCCCTCCACTCCCCACCCCCATGTAACCAGATCTGGTCGGGATTTGAAATAAGAGCTCTAAAGCACAAGATCCTTCTAAATATCAAATTTCATTAAGATCTGATCACCTGTTCGTAAGTTATAAAACCTCATTTTTTCTAATTTTTCCGAAATACTCCCCCCAACTCCACCAAAGAGAGAGGATCCAGTTCGGTTATGTCAGTCACGTACCTTGGACTTGGGCTTATTCTTCCCACAAAGTTTCATCCTGATCTCTCCACTTTAAGCATTTTCCAATATATATATATATATATATATATATATATATATATATATATATATATATATATATACTAGCTGTTGGGGTGGCGCTTCGCGCCACCCCAACACCTAGTTGGTGGGGGCGCTTCGCGCCCCCCCCCAAGCCCCCCCGCGCGCGTAAGTCGTTACGCGCCATATTAGTTACGCGCCATTGTAGTTGTGTCCCTATGTCCCACCTGTGAATATAGATATATATATATATATATATATATATATATATATATATATATATATATATATATATATATATATATATATATATATATATATATATACATATATATATATATATATATATATATATATATATATGTTTTTAACTACGTAAAACTTGCGAATATACAACATTCTTTGCTGTCCCATTGTCTGTGCATATAAATAGATTGTCAGGTTTACCGACTCTTGAACATGCAACATATAATGGTCCATGGGAAAACAATCCGTATTCAGATCTATCCTCATGATTCTAATGATTGCCCTTGAGGTTTGTTGATGGTGATTGCTAATCGACCATTCCCTGAGTTGCCATCGTCATTTATATATCCCCCTGTGCACCCCGGCGTCCCCTTTGTAGTTATGTCCCTGTGTCCCGGTCGTCATTTATATTCCCTGTGTCCCGGTCGTCATTTGTGTCCCGGTGTTCCAGTCTGTGATTTCTCTTTGAGTGTCCCGGGCGTCATTTATATTCCTTGTGTCCCGGTGTCCCGGTCGTCATTTATATCCCCCTGTGCCCCCCGGCGTCCCCATTGTAGTTGTGTCCCTGTGTCCCGGTCGTCATTTATATTCCCTGTGTCCCGGTCGTCATTTGTATCCCGGTGATATATATATATATATATATATATATATATATATATATATATATATATATATATATATATATATATATATATATATATATATATATATATATATATATATATATATATATATATATATATATATATATATATATATATATATATGTTTTTAACTACGTAAAACTTGCGAATATACAACATTCTTTGCTGTCCCATTGTCTGTGCATATAAATAGATTGTCAGGTTTACCGACTCTTGAACATGCAACATATAATGGTCCATGGGAAAACAATCCGTATTCAGATCTATACCTCATGATTCTAATGATTGCCCTTGAGCTTTGTTGATGGTGATTGCTAATCGACCATTCCCTGAGTCGCCATCGTCATTTATATATCCCCCTGTGCACCCCGGCGTCCCCTTTGTAGTTATGTCCCTGTGTCCCGGTCGTCATTTATATTCCCTGTGTCCCGGTCGTCATTTGTGTCCCGGTGTTCCAGTCTGTGATTTCTCTTTGAGTGTCCCGGGCGTCATTTATATTCCTTGTGTCCCGGTGTCCCGGTCGTCATTTATATCCCCCTCTGCCCCCCGGCGTCCCCATTGTAGTTGTGTCCCGGTCGTCATTTATATTCCCTGTGTCCCGGTCGTCATTTGTATCCCGGTGTCCCGGTCTGTATATACATTCGTTTTTTAGTTTTGTTTTTCTCCTTTATTTTTTTCCTTTTTTCTTTTTTTTCTTTTTTAGTTTATTTAGATTTTTAGATTTTTTAGTTTTTTTATTAGTTTTTAGTTTTTTTGTAGTTTTTACCATATTTTAGTTTTTTTAGTTTTTTTTTTACTTATGTCCTGGTCGTCATTTATACTCCCTGTGTCCCGGTCGTCATTTGTGTCTCGGTGCTTTGTTGATTGCTAATTTATATTATATTTATATTTATATTTTTTATATTTATTAATATTTTTTTAGTTTTCTTTTTCTCTTATTTTTCAGTTTTTTCCTTTTTTTTAGTTTTTTCTTTTTTAGTTTTTAGTTTTTTTTTGTTTTTTACCTTTTTTTAGTTTTTTTAGTTTTTTAGCTTTTTTAGTTTTTTTATTAGTTTTTAGTTTTTTTTTAGTTTTTGCCTTTTTTTAGTTTTTTCAGTTTTTTTAGTTTTTAGTTTTTTACCTTTTTTTAGTTTTTTTTAGTTTTTTAGCTTTTTTAGTTTTTTTTCTTTTTAGTTTTTTTTGTAGTTTTTACCTTTTTTAGTTTTTTTTCTTCTTTTGTATTAGTGTGAAATAATTCAGACGTCATATGCGGACAAACACGACGTCACTCGACAGACAGACAGACAGACATAACCCACAAACAACTTATTTTTATATATATTTATTCATATTTTTTTAGTTTTCTTTTTCTCTTTTATTTTTCAGTTTTTTCCTTTTTTTTAGTTTTTTTCTTTTTTAGTTTTTAGTTTTTTTTAGTTTTTTACCTTTTTTTAGTTTTTTTAGTTTTTTTAGTTTTTTAGCTTTTTTAGTTTTTTTATTAGTTTTTATTTTTTTGTAGTTTTTGCCTTTTTTTATTTTTTTCAGTTTTTTTTTAGTTATTAGATTTTTACCTTTTTTTAGTTTTTTTTTAGTTTTTTAGTTTTTTTCTTTTTAGTTTTTTTTTGTAGTTTTTACCTTTTTTAGTTTTTTTCTTCTTTTGTATTAGTGTGAAATAATTCAGACGTCATATGCGAACAAACATGACGTCACCTGATCCATCCACAGATCCACACACAGACAACTTATTTTTATATATATAGATATATATATATATATATATATATATATATATATATATATATATATATATATATATATATATATATATATATATATATATATATATATATATATATATATATATATATATATATATATATAGCTTTTTCATAGTTACAACTGGAAAACTAGAAGCACATGTTTGAATATTTTCCTCTTATAATTAGGTTGTTTTCCCCTGAGCAAGCTCGAAAATATGCTACGGCAGACTAAGGTTTTTAGAAGTTTGGAGTTAGTTTGGCTTCCTAAACTTCCCGGATAAAGATGTTTCTTCGGGAAGAAAATATTGTATAAGATTCTAGATGAAGGTAAATATTGCGAAAGAGCTTGTGAATTTCCTCCTACATGTACTATGTAGCTTTTTCACAGATTTGTAGCAAGAAAAATGGAAATCTAGAAACACATATTGTTGACTTTTTCCTTTTGTTATTATTTAAGACATTTTTATTACTAGTATTATTGAGTATATTTTTTCGGTCTTTATTGATGGATAGAGAAATTTCAGTACCTTGAAGTTTAGAGAGATGTTTAAGAAACTTTATTATCATAAAAACGGAATAGTGGCTCCCGTTGGGAAACCAAAAAACTACAAGTCGCTGAATTATGACAGTTTTTGCCACAACCGATTTTTTTTAATCTTAGCAATTAGCGAGAAAATATTTTGCTCACTTACCCCACCAGAATTTACAAATTTGTAAAAAAAAAAGAGAGAGAAATGAACAAGGCAAATAGATAGAATTCAGCAAGAATTGCAATGAATAATTGGAAAATTTACACAAAAAAAAACGGTTTTCCATAAAAAAAACCTGTAAGCAAAATTAAATGCAAGGGGGAGCGGGAGAGATACCAAGAAAATATAGCAATGCAAAGATTATAGACTATAGCGAAGATTCGCTCCTTCCCCCCCCCCCCTATTTTTAAAAACTATTACCGGTGGGTATTCATTTTATTGGTGCTTAATTGCACCGCGACAAATTTCTCATTTAAAATTTACAACAGCAGTATAAAATAGGAATCTGAGCCTCACTCACTCCCGCCAGTCATAATTCTTTTATTTCCCAATTAAGACACTAAGTAAGTTGTATTTCTGGCATTCCTAATCAGAAAATTTCGAGACAGTCAGAAGAATCCACCTGTTTGGCTCTCCTGTATGAAATAATCGTCTCTTACTAGTTTGCTAGCTACAGCTGCAACACGGATTTGAAGTAACTGGACATAATAAAAAGTATTTTAAGTCATAATTTCTTTTTTTTACAAATATTTCCTAATTTTGTTGTATTAGTGGACGTACTATTACAAGGCTAAACACAGACTAAACATGGTAGATTCAACTAGCCTCACAAGTTAAAATGTACCCATCCGTATGTCTTGATCTTGAATTTTGCACTAGCCCAATCAATTCGCAGTAATTTTTCATATTTCCTCTAAACAACAAAATTTGTTCAAACTGTTTTGTACTGAAGAAAAACCTTGCGAAAGAATATAGATAAAAAAAATCCAATAAAAATCCCAAGGTCATACCAAAATGATGGAAAATTTGATACCAGAATTGTCTATGGTTTGTCATCTAGCCATCTACCCAACAGGAAAACCCCATCCCAGGGTAGATGAAGCCATAAAATATGTACAAAGATAGAAGAGCGAAAAATATTATAATTTAATTCCTAGCAAAACCAACTTCCTGGTACCCCCCCAAAAAAAAAAAAAATCCTGGCAGCTCCAACCTGTTTATTGCAGTATTAATAAATATGCACGTCAACTATTTAACAATCAGATTTTGTTTATTCCCTTTACTTTTTTTGTCAGATTTTGATAATCACGTTCTAATACTAAAAGAAAAAAGACTGTTCTTTCCAATTCTCCTTAAATCTCTTTTTTCATTTTAAATAAAAATACGAACATTTTTGTAGGTATTTAAGATTTCCAAACGGCCATGAAAAACAGTGCAGTTTCCACATCATGTAAATGAAATATTCGAAATTAGAATTGCCTCTGTAAAAGCAGCAATTCTACATTTATATATGCTATATTTGAGAGCCTAGTGTTTAGTGTATATACTTGTATGCTCTACTTTCAATATCCAAAAGTGCAATCATCACTATGAGAGCATCTCTTGGGAAGCTAAAGTCAAACTTATTTTTCACGTTTTCTTTCAGAAGCAAAAGACAGCTAAAATCGGTTGGTTGTTCCTCAAGATATGCTTTTAGGAGGCCTCGATAGAGTAGAGCAACGTTCAGGGTGGAAAGAATTCTCCCTTAATATGCTCAACCACAGCAGAAAAATTTGACAGTTGAGAGGAAAGGTCACGCAGATTAGTTGTATTAGGCTTCTGAAAGAAAAGATGAAAATTAAGTTTGACTTTAGCTTCCCAAGTGATAATCTCATGGTGACAACTGTGCTTTTGGATATTAAAATATCAAAGTTCTACGAAATTGATAAGCCCCTAAACCTTCTTGATGGTTCTCTGACAAGAAGGGAGTTCTTGTCCAAACTGGTCAAGATCTCAGTATTAGAGACACTTCGCCTGTAAACCAAATTTTTAGTCATGTTGAAGAGATCCCGTCCCTCCACTTCAATTTGTACTGAGCATGCTAATGTAGCAGAAATTCTTTCGTGCAAAGATGAAAGGGGCCACGTCGAAGCCGAAGAGTAGGCTGTAATCTCTGATGCTGTCAGTAATTAAGCTACTCCAATCAGTCGCGTGAACAAGGCTAGTGGCTTATCTCAAAAGAGCAGCAGCTCTAAATTTACTTATGATCATATAGGGAAGAAATCGAAGCTACTTGTTCAGATGGTGTGTCGAGGAAGTTTGCCTATAATGCCGAACAGGATGAAAATAAAGATTTGACTTTGTGTCAGGTATATTTATGGCTCAGCTCCGTTGCCCACGTTGGACTTGTCTTGGTTGATGCAATCAATCCCACCGTTGACTTTGGGGAAAGACACTCAACTCAGGTGCCATCGATTGCAGCTTTGGCAAGACAAGTTATACCGTTGCAGACAACAAGTGCAGGAGCAGAAAATTTTTCCAGTTGTGTACGGCTATAGTTACTGTTAGACGTCATGTTGGCTCCAAACAGCATAAACAAATTTATTCCTATGGATGACAACTAGTAGTTTGTCAAACCGTTTAAGAGAAGTGTTTGACTTTTTAATTTCTATTTATTTATCTTGAATTTTTTATTCAGGCTAAATAAAGCAGAAGTAGTAGCAAATAAGAACAGAGCTACCATAAAAGGTCACAAAAGTTGAAAGAGAGGGGTTGTAGGCCAGATTACAAAATGTGGCAACAAGCTAATTTTCATTGAGACACCACTGAAGGAAAAACAGTAGTAAAATGGTATGAATCACCAAATTGGTAGTACCATGCATTCTGCTACTACTACTACTACTTTTACTGCTACTACTAACGCCAAGTGTATTCAGGAGAAATTTTCAGGAAATGATGAAAGAGATGTTAGATGAAACAGAATTGTATGCAGGCTGTCAAAGGGACAAAACAGCTATACCTCAGGAACAGCTTAGAGCATAAAAGTTGAAACTTTGACGGCATGTCAAGGGGCATGTTGAACTAATAAAGCGGCACTATGTGCATACTTCTACTAATGCTACTGATATCACCATTACTACTCCAACTGATCCCACTACTACTAACGCTTCTACTACTACTATTGCTAATGCTAAGAGTACCTCAGACAACCTAGAACAAAATAAGAGCGAGACATCAAAATTAAATTCTCCCAAACATACTTTTAATCCAAATGATCGAGAGAGAGAGCTTAAACTCTTGGGAATTTAGTTGATCTGACAAAATAGGGAATTAAAAAAATTATCCTTGCACCTTTTAGGCATGACTGCTTAGGGAATCTGATGACTCTATCTTATTCCATACCTGAACTTTCTGATATTTTAACCCGCATTTCACTTCTTTGACTACCCTATCCCCATGTGGCAATTTCCCTTAGGTCTCGTTCCTTCATTCCGATACTCAAAAAACTTTATGTAATATTCCGCAATAGAAGTTTCAATTTAATACTTGAAGCTGTTCTTAGGATAAAGCTGTTAAGACCTTTTGGTAACCTGCATCCATATAATGTGATACGGTTTAGTTCAACATGTCCCTCAACACTCCATGAAAGCTTCACCTTAATACACCTAGCTTCAGTGGTAGCAGCAGTACCAGATATAATAATATAAAAAGGCACATACAACCTTTTGAATTGTAATGATCCCTCTATTAATTTTGGCAGTTAAATGACTGATATAATATAAAACAATAATATTACCATAAATCACCTTAGATCGCACTTGCTAGCTCTATTGACGAATCCAGCATACACCGGCAAATATTGATGGATCTGTGTCTATGTTTCTTCATCTCTAGGTTTTTAAACATAAAGTAGTTCTACATCACCCTTAACAGGCCCTTAAAGCTTCAGCGTAATACTCTAAACCGTTAATGACCTATTGCTGATGCATCTTTAAGACAACCTAAATGCACATAATGTGTTTCGATTTAGCTCAATATCCCCTAAATATTCTCTAAAAGTTTCACCTTTAGTCTTTAGTTCGTGGTAACGAACTGTAGTAAGGAGCGACCCGGATCAATAGTAACCAAAACTCTAAAAAACGGAATTTTGATACCAATAGTTACATCAAAAGAATCGTATTTTAATGCTGATTTTAATTTGCCGTAGACAACTTTAATGTAGAAGTTTCAAGCTCCTATCTACAAAAATGCTTAATTTTGTATTTTTTGCCAGAAGACAGATCAGGGATACGTTTTTATTTGTTGTTTTTTTCACGGGTAATCGCATTGACCCAGTTTTCCAATAATGTCGCAAGAGGGCTCATTCTAACGGAAATCAGAAGTTCTAGTGCCCTTTTTAAGAGACCAAAAAATTGGAGGATGCCTAGGCTGCCTCCTACGCATTTTTCCACCAAAGTAGTAAGATACAAATTTTGAGATAGACATTCTGTTCAGCTTAGTCGAAAACCTAATAACTATCTCTTTCGGGACAGCTTAATCCCCCGGAGTCCCCGGGGGAGTGGCAGCAAGTTACAAACTTTGACCATTGTTTACATATAGTAATGGTTATTATGAAGTATACATACGTTTCCAGAGGGACTTTTCCACGTTGAGGTAAGGGTGGGTCAGGAAAAGGGAGTTATGTGGGAGGATCTTTCCATGAAGGAGGTGCACAATTTTCTAACAGTATTTAAAAAAAAAAACAATGATAAAATAAATACATTTTTTCAACTGGAAGTACGAGCTATATTAAAACTTAAACCGACCATAAACTATTACGTATATAAGAGGGTTCATTTCCTCAACAATACCTTGCTCTTTACACTAAAGTATTTTTAGTAATTTCAACAATTTATTCTACAGCCTTTGTGATTCGGGGGTCATTCTTAAAGATTTGGAACAAAATTCAAGCTTTAGTGTAAAGAGCGAGGTATTGACGAAATTTAAATTTCGCTTTGTTTACTCATGTGCGGTGAACCAAATCAAAACAGACATTAATTCAAATACGTTCAGAAATTAGATATTAAAAACGCAAGTTTTTTTTAACTGCAAGTAAGGAGCGATATTAAAACTTAAAACAAACAGAAATTATTCCGTATATGAAAGAGGTTGTCCCCTCCTCAACGCCTCACTCTTTCCGCTACAGTGTTTTGTTGTTTTAAAAAGTAGTCAAAAGAGTCAAAAGTTGTCAAAGAGTCAAGTTTTAGCGTAAAGAGCGAGGCGTTGAGGAGGGGATAGCCCTTTTCATATACAGAATAATTCCTGTTGGTTTTAAGTTTTAATGTCGCTCCTTACTTGCAGTTAAAAAAAAAATGTGTTTTTTATTTAATAAAAAATAAATAGTCAAAGTATAATGTACTTATAACTATTGTTAGTTCAACATCCCCCTGAACATGCCCCAAAAGTCGAATTAATGCCGTAAGCCTTTTGGTTAGTTCGTGTTATCACTCAATGCGCCTTTTTTATGCTCTAGAAATTTAAGCCTGAGAAAGCCCGCTTAATATGATCAAGAGCTTTGATCTCAGTTTTTAAGAAAGTTACAGTTACCTGCTTGATCCAATGGCTAAAATTGAAGGGATCCCCTAAGTTCCTCCTTATTTAAATTAAAAAAAAACATTTTTTTGGGGGGGGGTACTTTAAAAAAAAATGCTTTATTTTGGGCTTTCATCGAAAAGAAAGGAAAAAAACCCGCAACCCCCACCAGAAATTGAAAAATAAATTCTGCCCCCTCCCTAGATATTGAAAAATAAATGCTACACCCTCCCCCAAAATTTTCTTGAATTGACGTTTTAACCTAGAAATAGTCTGGTTTTGTTACTCATCAGAAGATTTTCGAAATCAATTAAGGGGCTGGGAGGGGGAGTATGGTAGGTGGAATTAATGCTTCCCATGTAAAAAGTGATTTATCCTGTTGTTCAAGGTGATGGGGTGAAATTTCTCTAATACATAGTTTCTGACCATTAAGATTCTTGGTGCGCTTTTCATTTTGAACCGACGCCATTTTTTAAGGGTTTCAGGCTCTTTTTCAAAATTTCTATAAATCTCTTTTTATTGTACCATTTTAATGCTAACATTTATAATAAGTATAGGGATCTATAATAGAAATTCATCATACATAAAAAGAAATAATAATGATCATCTCTATACCAGCGATAAAGGAAGATTTTCCCCATTAGAACTTCACTTTATACGAATAAAGGAAATCACGAGGTGGCTGGAAATCATTTCACGAACTATATGGGGGAAAAATAAAAGAAGGACATTGAATGGCGTGAGAAGAGTTGATAATAAAATAACATATGACAATAATAAGGTGGAGAAGGAGCGTGCAAAGTTGCGTAGACTCTGCTTGGCTCGGTGTTGCGATTCAGTTTAGAGTAGTAACAGTATTTAATCCATAAATTAATATATATATATATATATATATATATATATATATATATATATATATATATATATATATATATATATATATGTAGTAAATGACCGTTCAATTTTTTTCGAGACAGCTGAAGATGAAATTTAATAACAAAACAACGAATACTGGCTACAATACGTGACAAAAAAGAAATACCTCAGCATCTGCATAAGACATTCCATATTTTTGAAACACTGAGACAAGATCCTCGATACAAACTCTTCCATCACTATTCTGATCTAGCTGCTTAAAAAGTCGCTTGTACCGGAGTTCATCATCAGTTGGTAATTCGTAAACATGATGCAGTTTGGGGGTGAGTGTTGGAATTTCTGTTTCTTTCTTATAGCTGCCAGGCATTCAATAAACTGGAATAATAGCAAATTTTGTTATATTTTTGGCTTCAAATTCTCCCCCCCCCCCAATCCACAATATCATAACAATTTGGCCACTAAATACTATACTAGAATACCTAAAAGGATTGCGAATAGACTTTTATTTTCAGACAAAAGATATTTATCGTAATTTCTTTGTGAGGTGTGTTTTTCATTTGTCAACTAGTGACCTAGTTAATGTGCAATTAAATATTCATTCTTATCGAACTTTTTCTCTCATATATCACAATGGTTGAAAAAGCAATGAGAACACTAGTCTTATTTGCAACTATTTATTTGTGTGAAACAGGATATTCTGTATCCTGATATTCTCAGGATATCAGGTTAGGATATTCAGGAATATCCTAACCTGTTGTAGCACGGTGGATTGATGCTCTGCTTGGCAATATGGAGTACCAGAGCTCGATCCCCGCTGCAGCAAGTTTGGTTGACAAGCTTGCTACTTGTCCCCGTAAAAAACACAGCAAAGTAGCCTATTTCCATAAGTTTGTACAGTCTATTTCCATAAGTTTGTACAGACTATTTCCATAAGTTTGTACAGTCTATTTCTATAAGTTTGTTCAGTCTATTTCTATAAGTTTTTAAAGTCTATTTCCATAACTTTGTACAGTACATTTCCATAAGTTGGTACAGTCTATTTCCATAAATTTGTATAGTCTATTTCCGTAAGTTTTTATAGTCTTTTATATTAAAAAGAAGACCAAAGAAGAATTCAAACGGTATCTGCGTAGTGCACGGTATAATAGCTCAGAAATTTCCGAAACTGCTTCTCAATGGAGACAACTGATCAATTCCTCAAATCCAGAACCTTCTGCTTCTAGTGATGGTATTCCGGTGGCTTCTTTGATTAAGTGCTATTCTAGTAGAATAACCTAACCCATAACTTTGGCGTGAAATTTTAGTAAAGTTTTGGAGTACGTTTCGTTACCTTTTTGTAACAGAAATTATGAATGACAGTCAAAATCAGTGTAGATTCAGGCGGCGTATTGGTTCCTAGCATGCCCATCGTGTTTTAACTTCTGTCCTTTTACAAGCTCAAGCCAGTGGCTCTGAGGTCCATTTTGTGCCCTGGACCTGTTTGCTTGGAGTAATAAAACCCTGAGACTTGAATGCACCTGATTTTAAAGTTATCTATGTTATAATTCATTTCCAAATTTTCCTGCACTTTTGTAATTTCCATTCAAAAAGTGGAATTCTTGTTGAGATTAAATAAAAAAAACTTTAAATGAAAGTAAGGAGCGAGATTAAAACTTAAAACGAACAGAAATTACTCCGTATATGAAAGGGGCTTTTCCTTCTCAATGCCCCGCTCTTTACGCTAAAGTTTGACTCTTTCTCTTAACTCTATATTTTAAAACAGTAAAAACCGTTAAGATTCTATGACTTTTAGGGGGTTTTTCCCCCTATTTTCTAAAATAACGCAAATTTTCTCAGGCTCGTAACTTTTGATGGGCAGGACTAAACTTGATGAAACTTATATATTTAAAATCAGCTTAAAAATGAGATTATTTTGATGTAGCTATTGGTACCAAAATTCCATTTTTTACAGTTTTGGTTACTATTGAGCCGGGTCGCTCCTTACTACAGTTCGTTACCACGAACTGTTTGACAATGTAAATAGTTTTGGATTTTATATAAAAATTTGTAGATTTTGAATTAAGATTGTCCTTTGGGTGAGATTATTTCAGTTGAATCATTTTACAATCTGACCCCTTTTCCTTACTCGTCCTTTACTTTTCTCCTTCATTTTTTCTAGAAGATTTAGATACCCGCTAATAAAAGATACCCGCTAATAAAAGATTTAGATACCCGCTAATAAAAGAAGTTACAGAACAGTTACGCTACTCAGTGCTTCTAATTTGTTCCTACCAGATTTACGATCGGTCAGTTTAAAAAATATGAAAATTCCGACACCCGACCAAATAAAATCTGACATTCTTTCCGACATCACACTGAACTAAAATCCAACAAATTTCCGACTCCAACCGAAAAATCTGACAATATTCTTCGCATTGGCATCTTTTTTCTTTTCACAAAACGAACATTAACAATGTCTGTCCTACACCTCCTCCTCCTTCAATGGTAACATATATATATTTACCATTCCAAAAAAATCACACGTTATTCACGCTCTCTTTTATTCTTTTTCACCTCATGCATTTAAATAAATTAATATAAAACCCTTTTTTCCACAAATACAAAATAAACTTTCTTATTTTTTTTTCTTTTTTCAGCTGCACTTTATTGTTAAACTAAACTGAACACCGTCACGTTGATTTTTAGTTTCGAGTAGTTTAAGTGGGAGGATCGATATCTAAATCATGGGGCACATGTCTTTATGTTTTCATGCCAAATTTAGCCTACATAATGAGAGGTAAGGGTCACACTTTTGAGAGTTTCTATGATCTGTTTAAACACGTTTCAAGGTTGGAAAGAACTGCTCTACAACAACGTTCGAAAATGGCAAGGCCAGGAGATATTGGACAACACTGATTATGTTAGAGAACCTTTGAGTAACATTTGATGTTTTTATAGAAGCGAAGTGACGCCAAAAATCCCAGACATCTGCCACATTTGGAAGATCAAAAGGTAGTAAACATCACCATTCATGTGGTAAATCTCGTTGGCAATAATAGTAAATGATGGTGGCCATTTAGTAGCAAGTAGATTTGTATTAAGGCATCTTTGCAGTTGGGAGTCAATAAGTTTGGCAAAAATGGGAGTAAGATTTGCGACACAAACGCCACTGTGGTTCATTTCACCATTAGGAACGCCTTTCAAGCTATTAATAATTGAATCGCCTTCGAATTGGAGCTTAGAACCATGACCCACTTTAAGTTGTCAATAAGCATTCAGACCATAGAACGACCCACTTCGATGGTTTCTACACATAAGCTGATCTGCTTTGGACTTCTTGGTAGCGTCATCTAGCAAACTTTGCTTTTGAGCTGACGATTCTAGATGCCGGAATATTTTCGTCTTAAGATTTTGGAACTCTCTAGGTTGATTTGAGTCGGTTGAAGTAGTTCCAAGTAAAAAATTGAAAGTGATTGGATAAGTGTTGGTGAACACTGTGTCCGAAGCTCAGTCAGTTTATAAAAAAATTAGAAACTTAAACTGGTCATCTAAAAGAGTCTGAAGTCATGCTGTCGTTTTGGTGCTATGTGTCAATATCACCAAAGCTTTGAAATCGTTAATACTTCTAGGTTTGAAGTTTTCTAATACGGAGCTAGATAGATATTTTCCTTCGTTCTGGAGCTTTTGCGGAAGAGCTTTTATCATGCTTATATCGTATTTTAATCATACGAATACTAGCTGGTCTGACGCAACTGTCACTGCAGAATTCATGACATTGGCTCTGGGTCGTTTCTTGGGATTGGCTGATGTGAAGGAAGTAAGTACAGACAATGAGCACTCAACTGCTGAACTGGGTGGTAGAGTCGAACCAGGTATGCTACCAGAATAAGTGACTGCAAATTTAGTGAAAGCACTAGGAATTTATTGTTCCCCTTTTAATCTGAAAGGCTGATTAGGGCGTTTTTTGGAAATATGGTATTTAAATGTGTCGTACTGGCCAGATACCTTGCAGTACCCGCAATGAACAGGACACTTTGAAGCTGGATGTATGTCTTACTTAAAGCAAAAAAGAAGTGGTTAGTCCAGTTGTAAGGGAGTTAGAATGCAATTCGAGGGTCTATGAGAGAAATAAAACAAGGTTTTCAACGGGAACCAATACTTTAGATCAGCTTACTTATTTACTTTAAATGAACTTAGGTAATTTTACTAGGCCATGAAAACTGCCAAGTAGCATTGTTAGTATTTTACTCCACTGTTTACACCCCTTCCCCCCAATGTGCAAGTATATAGCCCAGAGTTTATAAGTCCAATACATTCTACCACCAGTCACTTGTATGCTATGAAACTGGTTTTGTGTGGCCATTTTTTAGTACTGAAATAATAACGAAAGCTCCGAATATTTTGGCTTTGAATCTCGAAGCTTATATCAACGAAAAAAAAAATACAAAAAAAGGCTAGCCTAAACAAAAAAGAAACACATATCAAATGTGTAAAGAAACACATAAATTTCAGCTGGGTGTAAAACCGGGTTCTGTAGGGCACTTTTTCCCTGTTCCATACCAAATTTTGCCCCATAATTCCTCCCTATCTCCCTTTCCTTTCCATTCCCCTCTCACTCTTATTTTTTCATTTGTTTATTTTTATTTACCATAAATGAGTTAGTGCTTAAACAGTATGGGTATTTCCCCCTCCTTTACAGGCTATGGAGTTGCTTTGAGGATCAGTTGCTTGTATTTATAGAAGTCCATTTTTCTCTGATAAGTAAAATATCATCAATTAAAAATTAAAATAAGGGGTTATGTTCACTGAGTAACTTTTTGGTATACTTTTTTATTTGGTATACTCAATTTAATACTATTATAAAATAATAATACTATTGAATTTTTCAATGTAATGCGACAATTCTTATTTCATTTAAGCTGAGATTTTTTATTATCTTTTGAAGAAAAAAAAAACTAAAAATTGAAAACTATAATGCCTAGAAATGAACAAATGTTATGAAAAGTTTCTGACAAACTGGCTTTTAAATACAGCATCCATTTAGTTTTTGGAACAATTAAAATTTTGTTTTTTTTTCAATTTTACCAAAAAAAAGGTTTTTCAAAGAAAAGTAGAGCTACATTAAATACAAAAAGAGCGTAAATAAAGTTAAATAAAGTGGCAATATTCGTAAGTTGTCAACAGCACAAATCCTCAAAGAGAGGAGCGAAAAAAGTTACTTGGGAAACAAAAAGTATATCAAAAAGTAACAAGAGCACAGACCTTGAAATACATTAGTTAGAAGTTCGATGAACTGACAAACTTTGAAAGCAACGACCTGGATAAAAATTAGTTGAATTCCTCAAGACAGTTTTACTAGCTAAAAATCTGTAATCTATTGTGAATGTGCATCTTCCTTTTAGGGTGGGTCGGGAGGGGGGGGGGTAATTTTGAAATTTTGAAATTTCAAATAGTACTTAATATAAAACATTCCATATTTGGGATGTAGACAGAAAAAAAGTAGGTTTTGTATAAGAAGATTCTAAAGATACATAAGCAAAATTCTTGAATGTGTTTCGTTTAAACAACAAGTATCGTTTCGAGTATCGTTTCAAGTATCACTATTTGGTTATAATTCCATTCTGTTGAATTTTTTAAATTCAGAGGTATTGATTCATCTTGACCCAATTAAAAAAACAATTTATAAATCTTTTCAAAATTGCCATATTTAAAACATTGTTAGCATCACTCTTGTTTAGAACCGTGTAACTATAAATTGAACCAACTGTGACAAATCAAGAACCAGAAAAGATAATGGGAAATATATAATTTGGGTTATATATTTGAGCGTTAGGGAGGGGGGGGTTCAGGTAGGGAAAAGTTCCATAGCTGCTGCCTAGCAGTAGCAGAATTCGATAGACTTCAAAAAGCTGCCGACACTTTAGTAGCACAACTTGTGTTTTGACAGCTTTTCTTTGAGCAAAGTTTGTTCATATGCAAAAATGGTATTTTCAGGCAAAATCTGCTAACAAATTTGAAAACTGCCAAGTAGCTTTGCTACTTTGCTACCCCTTTTTTTGCTAGTAAGTTATGACTTTTATTACTATTAAGGCTGAGAGTGTGAAGGTAAAAATTTAAAAGAATATTGAGGGGAAAGTTGAACAAAATAATAAAAAAAAAACAAGAGCTAAGAGCTCATATGGCACTTGTGACGAGGCAAGAACAGCTATGAGCCAAGAGCTCATATGGCATGAGCTCTAACCAAATTCTAAGAATCAATAGATTGATTTAAAAAGAAAATCAGAAGCTTAATGCCGGTTGGGATATAAAATAAGAACTCTGAGTCACGATGTCCTTCTAAATATCAAAATTCATTAAGATCCGATCACCCACTCGTAAGTTATAAATACCTCATTTTTCTAATTTTTCCTCTCCCTTTAGCCCCCCAGATGGTCGAATCTCGGAAAACGACTTTATCAAGTCAATTTGTGCAGCTCCCTGACACGCCTACCAATTTTTATCGTCTTAGCACGTCCAGAATCACCAAACTCGCCAAAGCATAGAACCCCTCCCCCCAATTCCCCCAAAGAGAGCGAATCCAGCACGGTTACGGCAATCACGTATCTACGACATTTGCTTATTCTATCCACCAAGCTTCATCCCGATTCCTCCACTCTAAGCGTTTTCCAAGATTTCCAATTCCCCCCTCCAACTGCCCCCAGCGCCAACAGATCTGGTCGAGATTTGATAATAGCTCTGAGACATGAATTCCTTCTAAATATCAAATTTAAATAAGATCCGGTCACCCTTTCTTAAGTTAAAAATACTTCAATTTTTCAAATTCTTCCAAATTAACATCCCCAGCTCCTCCAAAGACAACAGATCTGTTACAATTTCAATCCCGATCTCTCCACTATAAGCGTTTTGTTTCCCTCCTCGAACCCCCTATGTCCCCGTATCCAATTCGAGTTGAAAATGGAGCATCTGAGACATAAGATCCTTCTATAGTCAAGTTTCATTAAGATCCGATCACCCATTCGTAAGATAAAAATACCCCAATTTTCACATTTTCTAAGAATTCCAGTTTTCCCCTCCGACTCCTCCAATGTCACAGGATCTGGTCGGAATTTAAAATAAGAGCTTTAAAGCAAAAGATCCTTCTAAATATCAAATTTCATTAACATCTGGTCACCCGTTCGTAAGCTACAAATACCTCATTTTTCCGAATTACCCCCATCCCCTCCACTAAAGAGAGCGGATCCGGTCCGGTTATGTCACTCACGTATTATAGACTTGTTTTTATTCTTCCCATCCAGTTTCATCCTGATCTCTCCGCTTTAAATATTTTCTAAGATTTCCCCCCCCAACTACCCCCCAATGACGCTTGATCTGGTCGAAATTTAAATTAAGAGATATGAGTTACGAGTTCCATCTAAATATGAAGTTTCATGAAGATCCGATCACTCCTTCGTAAGTTAAAAATACGTCATTTTTTCAAATTTTTCACAATTAGCCCCCCTCCACCCCATAAGATCGGATCCTTTCCAATTATGTCAATCACGTATCTAAGACTTCTGCTTCTTTTCCCCACCAAGTTTCATCCTTACCCCTCCACTCTAAGCGTTTCCCATTATTTTTAGTTCCCCCCAAACTCCCCCCAATGTCACCATATCCGATCGGGATTAAAAACAAGAGCTTTGAGACACGATATCCTTCTAAATATCAAATTTCATTGAGATCCGATCACCCGTTTGTAAGTTAAAAATACCTAATTTTTTATATTTTTCAGAATTAACCCCCCCCCCCCAACTACCCCAAGGAGAGCGGATCCGTTCCGGTTATGTTAATCATGTATCTAAGACTTGTGCTTATTTTCCCCACCAAGTTTCATCCTTACCCCTCCACTCTAAGCGTTTCCCATTATTTTTAGTTCCCCCCAAACTCCCCCCAATGTCACCATATCCGATCGGGATTTAAAACAAGAGCTTTGAGACACGATATCCTTCTAAATATCAAATTTCATTGAGATCCGATCACCCGTTTGTAAGTTAAAAATACCTAATTTTTTATATTTTTCAGAATTAACCCCCCCCCCAACTACCCCAAGGAGAGCGGATCCGTTCCGGTTATGTTAATCATGTATCTAAGACTTGTGCTTATTTTTCCCACCAAGTTTCATCCCGATCCCTCCACTCTAAGTGTTTTCCAAGATTTTAGGTTTCCCCTCCCAAATATCCCCCCCCCCAATGTCACCGGATCCGGTCGGGATTTAAAATAAAAGCTCTGAGACACGATATCTTTCCAAAAATCAAATTTCATTAAGATCTGACCAACCGTTCGTAAGTTAAAAATACTTCATTTTTTCTATTTTTTCCGAATTAACCGGCCCCCTACTTCCCCCCCCCCCCAGATGGTCAAATTGGGAAAATGACTATTTCTAATTTAATATGGTCCAGTTCCTGATAAGCCCGCCAAATTTCATCGTCCTAGCTTACCTGGAAGTGCCTAAAGTAGCACAACTGGGACCGACAGACAGACCGACAGAATTTGCGATTGCTATATGTCACTTGGTTAATACCAAGTGCCATAGAAACATTCTGTGTATGCAGATTGTCAAAAGCGATAACCTCAAGAATGGCTAAGGGTATTGAGTCGGAACTTTCAGGGATTGATTAGTAGGATGGTCTGCCGGTGATAAGACGATATGTACCCACTATTACAACTACTGTTTGTAATATTAATACTACGACTTATACTCCTACTTTTACTCCAACTACTAACTCTTTTTTGCCTACTACTAAGGCTAAGGGTAATAAAGTTAAAATTAAGAAAATATTGAGGAAAAAGTAGAACTATATTAAAATGTACTATGTGCATAAAGGTTTATACAAGGCGTGTCAGTAACATCTTAGGAACGGCTTAAGGTATTGAATTGAAACTATGGATACTAGTACTGCTGCTAATGTTACTGCTTCCGCTAGTAACTGCTACTGGCACTACCACAACTAATATGGCATCTACTACTACGGGTATGAGTATGAATGTGAAACTTTCACGGAATATTAAGGTGAACGTTGAACTGAATCAAACCAAAATCTTAAAATCCAGGTTGTCAAATAAACACATCTTAGGAATGGATCGGGGATAGTAAGTTGGAACTTTATGAGAATGATGAGGGAGGGGAGGGGGATAAATTAACGAAAAGGCAATATGTGCCCGTTGCTGCTACTGCTTCAACTACTACCTCTGTTTAGACTACTACTGTGGCTAAGGGCATTCAGTTGAAAATTACAGGAAATGTTTGGGGGATGTTCAACTAAATTAAAGCACACGGTTTGCATAGATGTTGTTCAAAAGGAGTAACAGCAATGTCTCAGGAATGGTTTAGAGCATTAAGTTGAGACCCCCAGGACATAATGAAAGAGACGTTCAACCGATCAAAAAGCATTATGGATAAATTAGTACAGCTACTAGTACTACTACTATGCAATTACTATTACTACAACAGATACTCCTACTCCTATTGCTGTGACTGTTACTACCATTAAGGTTAAGAGTCTTAAGGTGAAAATTTAAGCAAATAATGAAAAGGAAAGTGAACTAAAACATATAGATAGCAAAAGGACGCATCAATAATTCTTAGACGTGGCTTAGAGTATGAAGTTAAAAATTACAGGGCTTATTGTAGGGGATGTTGACCAAAAGGCAATATTTGCATGCTACTACTATTACAAATACTACTGCTGCTACTAAAGCAAATAGCATCAAGATGAAAATTTTAGAGGATGTAAAGAGGACGTAGAACTAAATAAATACACACATGATGTGAGTGAAGATTATCGTAAAAAAAGTATCGGCAATTTCATAGGAACTGTTTGGGCTATTAAGTTGATATTTCCAAGGGTATTAAGGTGAAGCTTTCAGGGAATATTTAGGGAGATGTTGAGTTAACCCAAACACACTCTGAAAGTGTAGATTGTTAAATAGGTGTGCCAACAATCTCTCATGAGTGGCTTAGAGCAATAAGTTGAAATTTCAAGGGTATGCCGAGGTGGATTTTGAAAAAACGAAAAAGTTTATGCGCTTGCTACCACTATCACTACTTTTACTATTGATACAAATACTACTTCTACTGTGAATAGAAGAATTAAAATGAAATTTTACATGGGGATTTAGGGGAATGTTTATTAAATCAAAAGTACTACGCGCATTCAGGCTGCCAATAGAATCTAAGATCAATTTCTTTTTAATGCCAAAGCATATTAAGTGGAAACTTTCAGAGTCTATTGAGAAGTATGTCAAACTAATCAAAATGTATAAATAGGCACTCTGCACACAATTTCTACTACTGCTGTTACTACTAGAGCTGCTACTGCTGATACCCCAACCAGTAATAATTTAACTACAGCGACTACTTCTAAGGCTAAGAGAATGAAGATAGAACTTTCAGGGAATCTTTAAGGTGATGTTAAACTAAATCAAAACACACTCTGCGCATGAACGTTGTCAAGAGGACGTTTCATCAATATCCAAGGAATGGTCAAGAGTATAAGCTGACTTTTAGGGCATGTTAAGCACGATGCTGAACTAACCAAGAATTACTATGTACATACTACTACTTCTACTTCTACAACTAGTACTACTATTAGTGCCAACCTACAAGGGATGCTTGGGTCTATAAATTATTGTCATCAGGGCATTCAACAGAAGATGTGATCAAGTTTAACTAAATATATGGGAAGTTAAAATTCTTGTCCTGGGTACACTTTTAGAATTATTTCGTTTTTCATTTTGAGATCAACAATCAGCCTCAACTCTATAGGCGGTTCTCTATTTCAGGTGAGAGAATTTTGAGAGAGGATTTTGGTGCTCAGTCAAGCCTGGTTATAAAGCCTTTGTTATCAGGTTATCAGTCAAGCCTTTTCGGTCAGGGTCTGATTTAAACCCTGTGGACAACCTTTATCTTTTTCATTAAGATTTCTTTCAGTAGAGGGTGTCATACCTAAATGCAGTTAGAATAACTACTGTCCTTTTATCTTATTTATGGAGTCCAGAACCACTTCACTCCTTTAGAGGAGGGGATAGGGGTGCAAGGTGAATCAAAATCTCTTCTCATCAACCAACTTACTAATTAGGCTGGAAAAAATTAATTTAACAAAAACGACCAGGAGCTAAAAATCTATCAATCAACATGCATATATTGGGATTTCACTCTAATTGGGTAGGTTTTAGCACGGTAGCACCCGGATGGTATGAGTTAAACCTACTAAACATTATTGCTTGCATTACTTAGCTACTCCAATGAAGCTTTGGTACTATAGCCCTAATTACGTTTAAAATTTGATCCCTAACTTTTTTCCGAAAAGCCATGTTTTGGTGTTGCGAGAGCAACACTTTGGTTTTGTCCCGGTTTATTATTTTTTTTTTTTTCCTATGCCTCCGATCTCGGCTTATTCCTGGAAACTGGTAAGGGTTTAACCTATGCGGTTTTTACGGAAAGTGTGGACCTCAAACCGGATTGATGAATATGACATTACATTTTGGAAAGCTCTGCAGAACTCTTGCCTGGGGCCAAAAAGGATGGATTTTGCTTGTCCACGAGCCAGAGCCTATGGTGTGCGAAGTGAAGTGGAGTTATATAGCCTGTCAGAGAGGAGTATCTGAAGTTGTGCAGCCAAGCTTTCGTTTCATCAAACCATGTTTCTGCTTTCGAGTGGAAAGCTCCGTTCTAGCAGTCAAGCAGGCAGGGACCACTTTCAAATTGAAGATGGACGAAAAGTTACAAGGGGTTGATAACTTCAATAGTAGGGTACACACTGAAACCAACAATAGGCCGATACCAATTGTGAGACAAGTAGAGGACTTGTAAGCAACATTTGGCTGTTAGACCATAATCATCTTCGTCAATAAGGGGTTTGCAACTTTGGCTAGTTGGTATACCTATTATTTGTTTCTGGTGTATTTGATGGTAAGACCAATTTGGTTCCAGTGATAAGACATGCAGGGGACTTGTAAGTAATAATCGTCTGTTAGGCTATAATCATCTTCAGTGAAGCGGGGGTTTGTAAATTTTGCTAGTTTGTATAGGTTACCCATACTCACTATAACCTATAATTAAGTGTTTACGCAACGGGTACAAACGATAACGTAAAACAATGAGGTAGTTTCGTAATAATTAGTGTCACCTATGGTATTTTAATCCTGAAAAGTGACGGATAGCTTTTTAATACCAACTAGATTATATAAGATATTGTTCCAAGTTTTCATCCGTCACGATGTCTACGATTGAAAAGGATAAAGTTCAAATGGCTGCAAAATCAATTTACTCTCTTCTTTCGATATTCTTTTGTTATTGTTGCTTTTTCAACGCTGAGGAATAGCCTTTGATCATGTGATTACTGATCGAGTTCTTCTTTGAACATAAAGTTTTAAAAGCTTCGATAGGCTGACAACTTCAGCGTTTAACCGATAGCAAAGAAACAAAACCAAAGTGTTGCTCTCGCAATAATTTAATAGGCGAAGCCGGAGAGAGGTTTCCGGAACGCTTCGCGTTGCTTAGGCAACGTAGGTCTAGTTAATATTTGATTTCTGTTCAATTACAAGTGACATGGTTTTTGCATATATTAATGTAGACAATGTTGTTAGTTTCGAATTCCCATAAAGAAAAATTATAATTGTATGTTTATGCATAGACCTTGCAATACATTATATTATTATGTTAAATGCACAATACTATAGTAATAGGAGCCCTGCGGCTTCACCGCAGGACCCTGGCACTTGGCAGGCCTGCGCCTGCCTGTGGTAGTGGTTAGAAGACAAGCAGGCTTGTCTTCTAACCACAGACGTGAGCCTCTTCTTGATGTCATGACGTCACCAAAGGTTCGTTACAATACCATGAGAAAAATACAAATTCTTCCTCAAAGTCCTGACCTAGTTAGATCATTTTGGAAGCAAGCCCACACCTTTTGCTTTAGCAGTTTGTATTCATATATCATCTCATTTAATTTATTAAGACGTCACAGATAAACAAAGACATCTTTTTCAGTTTCCAACCAAAAGTCACTGTTAAGAATTTCGTTTACACTTGAATGTGATTCTTGCTGTCATTTCTTCCATACTTTTTTCTTTAACTGTTGGAATTCTCACTTTCACTAGTTTTTTAATCACATTTATTGGTGCTTCACTTTCATCAATCAACCCCTTAAACATTCTAAATGACATAAAACATAATTAGCAACTTTGTGAAAAAAAAACTGTTATTGGACTTTTAACTTTTGGCTTGGCCTGTCTTTTGTCATTATAAAATGCATATCGCCAAACCTTGTTTTTCTTCTTCTTTTTTTAACAAAGACATGGTAAGCATTGATGACCCTATCCATGTCAAAATCAAAAACCCACTAAATATAACTATTATTTCCAATTTTGACACGTTTGGTTTTTGCTGTCACTTTCCGAACCTAACCTTTCTTCTTCTTTGTGATTTTTCACTACTTCAGACAATTTGCCAATGCCCTTTGCTTTAGCTGCCCTAATTGGTCTAGTCTGACATTATGATCCAGGTTGCAGATTTACTAATTGTTCAGGTGGTGAGACAAGTGTTTTTTTTCTCCCAACAAATTATTAATTATAAAACTTATAAATGTTTGTTTTTTTGGGGATCTTGCCTCATTTGATAGTTCAAGTTGTTGATTTTCACCCATTATGAATTTGATGCCAATAACCTTTGCTTTAGCTGTCCTCATAAATTTAGTGTTACATGATGGTCCAGGTTAGATATTTATGAATTGTTCAGGTTCAGGACAAAACTTTCTTTTTCTTCCAAAGAATAATCATTTATAAAACTTGTAAATTTTCGTTTTTTGGGTCTAACTCTAGACAAGTTTTTCACATTGATATATCTTTTCATACATATGTCTTTTCAAAGATATTTGATTATTAAAGGAAGTTCAGATTTTAACATCGATTTTCAACCAAGTTTCAAACTGTTGTTTTTCTTTTTTAAGGTATTTGAATTGTTGTAACCCCTTGATAAAATATAGGCAAATATATTTGCCCTTACCAATGTTTTGCTCTTTTAAGACATGCAAACTTCTCCATGCATGAAAATCGTAAATTTTTCCACGTAAGTGTAGCAACCTCATTGCAATACTTGACGTCGACTCCCCTCTTGCTGTTCAGCCCAGGGGCTCATTGCAATACTTACGTATACAAAAATAACATTAGTCACATGATTTTTTTTTCCAAAAGTAAGGCTCTCCACGAATTTTTTCAAATTTCTAACCTATTTAGATCGGTTTTTCAAAATTTCCCAGGATATAAATTTTCCAGAAAAAATATGGAGCCGTTTTCAAGAAAAATAAATAAATACATAATTATTTAATCGCTTATAAAGATATTAATATATATACACTTATAATATATTATCTCATTATATCAAACTGCAGAAATATATTCAAATACCACACCCCTGTGAAATTTAAAAATAAGGACAGAAAAAAACACATTTTAATCTAAATTTCAAAAAGCAAGTTATTAGCTAACCCTGGTCAATCCTGGTCAGCCTGTGAATCTATTCCTGAAAATACGGTTCATTTCATACAGTAACTTTCCACAGTATCGTTACTTATAGTAACTTTCCACAGTAATTCCTCAGATTAAAGCACACACGAGCTTTCATAACACATATTTCATTCTATAAGCCAGCATTACCCATCCCTGACCCCACTTCTCCTTATGCTACACAATTTGCACTGATGAAAATTCATGCTTTATGGGAGGAGTAAAACCTATTGAAAAAGCAATTCAGTTGGCTGATATAGATTATGCATTTTACATCATAGCAACATACTTACTTTTCAAGATTCTGGCCAAATAAAATGCTAGGACCTAGTTCTGACTTTGCTGATCAATTTCTTCCTTGAATGTCTCTTCTGACGTTTGTCTCTCCAAATGTCTCTAAAAGTTTTCTTCAGCCTTATAAATAATATATTGTCTCTAATTTCTTCTTTCTCCCTTGTTCATTAACTTTTGTTGATAACAGGTATAAACAATGATCTCCTGGAAACAGTTTAGACTAAATTAGCCTTCATCTATAACATATTAAGCAATAAAATGAATGGTTAAAATTACGAACAAGATAATACTTAAAAAATTCCTTATATCTTTCTGTACTAAAGTGAAATTCTTTTCAAGTAAAAGTCTACATTTATTTTTTCTAGCTCATCTAGTACCGTACGGTATTTACTATCCAAGTTATCTTAGTTGGGGATAAAAATTTGATGGTGAAAGTCAGATTAAGGGCAGAGCAGGGTAAAGTTTTAAATTCCAACAAATTGGCTTTTCCTAACAAACAAATTCAACTTCATCTTAGACTTTTATGAATGAGGCAGCTTTTGAAAGCTAAATCATTGTGAATGAGACTGTGGATCCTGCTCCTTTTAGGCTATAGGTCTTGACAATTCAGGAACTAGGTTTAGAAATACATTTCCGGTTTTTGCAAAAAGTTCAGATCTGTTTTCAAAGAAATAGTTAAAACCTTAAAAATAGAAACAGTTAGGATGTTTAAGGGTAAAAATACTTCTTGCGAGCTATATTTAGATTGTAGATCTACTGCCCTTGTTTAGAAGCATCTCTCGCTTAAAGCTTGTTTTAATTGATATTTCATAGACTAAAAACCAAATAAATCACCCAAGCCTTGGTGTTTTTCGAATATATTAAAAACAGTTTTATAAATTTTTATCAGTTGATGAACTTACCATTGTGATTGAAGAACATCAAATGCGATCAAGACTTTTGAAGTAGCCTAGGCGAAATACTTTTGGCATAATTCTTGAGCATGAAATAGGAGATGAGAAGATATTTTTGCAAGTCCTGTGGTGGCGAAATGGGTTTGACCTTAGCTTGGTAATATGGGACCCAGAGATCGAACCATGCTGCAGGAATGCACTGCAGGGCCGACGCAGGGACCTTAGTAGTCAAGAAGCGTCGTTAATCCGATATAATACAAAAGATATTTTTGCAAGTAATTTTACAGTCATTTTCTAAAACATGAAATGAAAAAAAAATCTTACTTATTATTGGAAACAGTGTAATTTTTTCTAAGAAATCCAAGACAACTAATTCTTATTACCACAATTTCATTCATGTTCTTAAATAGCTGCATTATATTTAATCAAAGTTTAATTCTAGGATTCCATTAAATTGCTTAAAATGTTGATGTGTCTTCAATATTGTTTACACTTTTTAAAAATAATGTAAAGGTATAATGTTAATAATGTTTGATACGATAGTTAACGAATATGAAAATTTTAAACTATGTTGAAAAAAAAAATTCGGTCCTATACACTTTTCACATCTTTAAAAGTTTTTGAGTAGGACTCAAAAGAACTTAGAACTTTCAGGAATAAATTGAGAGCCTAAATTATACATTAGTAAGGTTGTTAAAGCTCTACTTCCCTGCTTTAACCATAAAAACAACAAATTCATTGACTTTTGCTTTGATGTTCTTTTCTTTAGCTCTTAATTTTAGAAACACAATTTTTAATAATTTGAATTGGACTTGCATCAATGTAAGAATTTACAGGGAAATTCCTTAAATTTAAGGCTTCCTTAAAGCCTTAAAAATCAGGACTTGGTCAAGATATGAAGCCTAAGCACTTTCCTTGTGCCTTGCTTGTACTACAAATAAAGTTCTGAAACGTTTACTTTTGTCTCACAAAGTTTGACAAAGCTCAGTGACCTTCAGAAGGGGAGGGGAAACTATACGTAGAAGCCTAATATTGTTACTGTAGCTGAATTGCTTTATTTTCACCTTTTGAGTGAAAAGTAAGCTTCATATTATGTCTTTTCTGTCCCTTCATGACAATGATTTCAAAATAGTCACATCAGTAGATGGTTCAATGGAACAGACAGTCCCAATCACATTGTCATGACTTGTTGTCCCACTCTTTGTCAAGTCTAAACTTGAAGGATGCAATCTAGGGTGAAGTCACTGTTTCCACTTTGAGGACATTCCAGTTGTTGACAACATGCTTGGATAGCGAATATTGTCAGTGTTCGTGTATTGACAGGAAGTTTTGGTAGCTTTCATAGGGGCCACCTGTTGGCAACAGAGGGGCCTTGATACTGCCTTGAGTGTTTGGTAAAGAGGACGTTAATTATTTGTATATTATACTTGTAAGTCAGCATCATGTCTTTACACCAGCATCTGAAGATAAGCGGTGACAGCTGCAAACATTCCCGGCATTTGTGGTATGAGAGATCTTGTAGGGCAGCTATACGCTTTGATGTTGGCCCCTTTTTAAAGGGCTAGCATTCTTCTTCACAGAAGGAGAGGTAAGCAAGGCTTTCAAATCCAAAACAGATCTGACTATAACCTTAGAAAGACTGCAGAGGAGTGTCTATATCATGTATATTTGAAAAACCATATCTTTGATTTTACTCTTGAAAAGGCTTGTTATCAGTGGTCATGAAGCTTCTATTACTCATTAATCAACAGTCCTATATCTCTTTCTGTAGAGCCTGTTTTTATTACTGAGTTTGACAGAGAATTAGGATCGAAGGTGATGTACTGGTGATGGGGATTATTGGGACCAAAGTGAAGGACATATTCCTTTGGTACACTAAATTAAAACACCCAATCATTTGCTCATGTTTTAATTTCATGAAGGTTACACTTCAGAACTTGTTGATTTGTGGAAACCAAACAGCCTGGAATCATCAGCATAAAGAGTGATCTCACTTTCTGTTTTGTTCACCATGTTGTGGATGCAAACGGAAAATAAGGCACCAAAACAGTGCCTTGGGGGACTCCACTTCAAACATCACATAGCCTGAAGAAAAACCATTTTCTGTTTGGTTCATCATGTTGTTGATGGAAACAGAAAACGATGTACCAAAACAGTGCCTTGGGGGACTCCACTTCAAAGATTACATAGCCTGAAGAAAACTATGTCATCATTTATTTATTGAACACCCATAATTCACATAACATGATAAGACAGAGTAGAGAAAAAAGCAAAGAGGAAAAAACAAGCAAACAAATAAAACAAAAGCACATGCACAAGGAACCAATTATGAGTTGAACATGCTGAGTCTGACAAGTCAAAAAATCTATGACACAATCCATATAGATACAGGCTGCCAGGAGTTTCAACCTGAGATTGTTGCGTTATCAAAAGCCTAGACAAGGTCCAATATAATCAGATCTACAGCAGACATTCCTTTATCCAAAAAAATCTATTATGATGTTGTATTTCTTGAGAAGATAAATCTCAAAAGCCCTGTTGGTCAGGGGACACTGTGTTTATTGAGGAGATGAGTCACCACTATGGTCACACTGATGGGTCTGCAATTTTACTTTAGTATGGTCACCTTTCTTGAGCATTGGGGTAACATGATCAGCTTCCAGTCTATAGGTACCTTGCTTTAAGTCAAGCAATACTTAGAATACATTAAATAGCAGTAGTACGGTTTCTTTAGGGAGCTTCTTAGATAGTCTTGGGTGTAAGTTATAAGGATTGGTGGTCTTGTTGAAGTCTTAGTATACTAGTAA
This sequence comes from Artemia franciscana, assembly GCF_032884065.1. NCBI lineage: Eukaryota > Metazoa > Arthropoda > Branchiopoda > Anostraca > Artemiidae > Artemia > Artemia franciscana. The sequence continues at coordinate 196,647 of NW_027062688.1, forward strand.
ATATCAATGTAAATTGCCTATTGAGGATGTCCATCAAGTTAAATATATACTGATATTCATTCATGAAAGTCTTTAAAAATTTGGTTTATTGAAGTTATAAAAGAGAAAAACGTAAAAAATGTATTTAATTTTCAGTTATGTGCAAAATTATGTTCAGGTCTTTAGAAGGTAGAGATGGCTTTAGCTTCCTTCTGCTTTGAGTTTTACTTGGTTTTTATTATAATTTCTATTCATTTTGGGTATCATTTATTTACTGACAGATTATTTGTCCAGGTTTTGTGCTTGAATGATTATTCAACTTGGTTTATGCTCATCTTTGGTTTAATGCAACTGTATAGTTTTCTTTGAAAAGCTTCTTTTGTGGAATTTTGTTTTTGTTCATTTTAATGGACATAACGAAATAAACAATTATCCTAAGTTTTTTTGGATACATATAATGCATTTCGATTCATTCCATTCCCCACTCAACATACCCAAACCATTTTAACCTAAAACCATAAGCTGTTTGGCGATATTGCAGATATACTTTTTGGACAAGATTGAACGCACATAGTGTCTTTTGATTCAATGTGACATGCCTAAAAATGCACCTTGAATCTCAAACAAAATATTCTGAGCTTTCTTGAGATATTAGACATACACCCTTTTGACAATCCGAATACGCAGTGTTTATAAAGATTTTGTTTCATATACCCCTCAAATTTCTCTGAAAGTTTCAACTTAATACCGTTTTCTATTCCTGAGATGCTGCATCTGTACCATTTTGACAACCTGGATGCACTTTTTCTTCTATAAAAAATTATGAACCTAAATTCTTTTGATTTCGTTCAAAAGTAATATTAGCAGTAGTATCAGTCGCAAGTAGTCATAACTGCAGCAGAAAGTAGTCATAGTTGCAGTATAAAGTTGTCAAAGTTGCCTGTATCTGTAGTCACAAGTTTTGGCTCTCCGCACATAAATTATTAAAATGATATTTGTATATTAATTCTTTTTTGGCTAAATGGCTTTCTCTTAGTTTTGATCAGACGATTTTGAGAAATAAGGAGTGGGGAAGGAGGCCTAGTTGCCCTCCAATTTTTCCGCTACTTAAAAAGGCAACTAGAACTTTTAATTTTTAACGAACGTTTTTATTAGTAAAAAATATATGTAACTTAAGGATTAACTTACGTAACAAACTTCTATATTCTTATATTTTTATTATGTATATGAGGGTGTTTGTCCCCTCGTTAATACCTCGCTCTTTACACTAAATCTTAAGTTTTGTCCCAATTCTTTAAGAATGACCCCTGAATCAGAAAGGCCGTAGAATAAATAGTTGAAATAGCTAAAAAATACTTTAGCATAAAGAGCGAGGTATTTGGAGGAGAAGAACCCTTCATATGCGTAATAATATCTGTTCATTTTAAGTTTTAATGCTACTCCTTACTTTCAATTAAAAAAACTTTTTCATGTTTATTTTTTCATTATTTTTTTATAGTAATACTAGAAAATCTTTCACCCTTTTCATTGAATTTCTCTTCCCCCGTGACATATTCCTCCAAGGAAAGATCCTCCCACATAGCCCCCTCCCAAACCAAAAAAAAATCCCCTGAAAACGTCTGTGCACTTCCCAATAACCATTACTATCCCCAAAGACACAGTTATTATGGTTTTCGAATATGCGGAACAAAATGGTCATCTCAAAATTTTGATCCGTTGACTTTGGGAAAAAATGAGCGTGGGAGGGGGCCTAGGTGCCCTCCAATTTTTTTGGTCACTTAAAAAGGGCATTAGAAATTTTCAATTCCTTTAGAATGAGCCCTCTTGTGACATCCTAGGACCACTTGGTCGATACCATGACCCCTGGGGAAAAGAAAGAAAGAAAAAAAAATAAATAAACACGCACCTGTGATGGAAAAAAATACGAAATTCCACATTTTTGTAGATAGGAGCTTGAAATTTTGCTATAGGGTTCTCTTATACGCTGAATGCGATGGTGTGATTCTTGTTAAGATTCTATGACTTTTAGGGATGTTTCCCCCTATTTTCCGAAATAAGGCAAATTTTCTCAGGCTCGTAACTTTTGATGACAAAGACTAAATTTGATGGATAATCCGATTCTTTTGATGTATGTTTTAGCATCAAAATTCCGTTTTTTAGAGTTTCATTTACTATTGAGCCAGGTCGCTCCTTGCTACAGTTTGTTACCATGAACTGTTTGATTCGTTACCACGAACTGTTCGATAGTAGCAGTAGGAGTAACTGTAGTATAAGAAGTAGTAGTAGTAATAGAAAAAGAAGTAGCAGTAGTAGTACCCCTGAAAGGTTCAAATTAATAACCTCAGCAGTTCCTGAAATATTTCTAATACACCCTGTGGACAACCTGCATGCATATAATGCATTATCATATTGTTCAACTTATACCAAAACATTTCCTGAAATTTTCATCTTAATGTCTTAGGTCATTTCACATATAGAGCAGATACCCTCTTTTAATATCCATATTTAGTTTAAAATGTCCCAATTAACAGTTCCTGATAGATTTGAGTTAATACCTATATCACCTTAATCCATCTGAGAGCTTTAGGGTCTTCCAGACCTGTAGTGCTCTTGGGTTGATGACTGCCAGTCGAATCTCCACTACTATTTCTCCCACTTCTTGTCAAGTTGAACATAAATTCCTAACATACTGCAAATGTGCCCTTTTTTTATATAAGTAGTAGTATTCATAGCATCTTTTTTGTTAGCTCAATATCCCCTTGATACATCCTAATAGTTTCAACTTAATAATACAAGTTGTTTCTGATTAATGGCTGATATGCCCTTTTGAAAACCTAAATACATATAGCATGTTTGATTTAATTCAGTATCCCCATCATATTTCCTGAAAATTTCACCTGAATGGTGGTAATAGTATAAGCCATAGTACTAGTGGAAGAAGTAGTTTTAGTATGCATGTAGTACCTTTGGGTTAGTTCAACATTCCGCTAAACATGCAACGAAAGTTTCTGGTTCATACTCTAGGCTATTCTTGAGCTATTGCTGATATGTCTTTTTGACAACCTGGATACATACAACATGTTTTGACTCAACAGACTCATCAACAAATCCTGAAAATTTCACCTCAATTCCCTTAGCCTTAATAGTGGCCCCAGTATCAGCAGTAGTGGCGGTAGCAGTAGCAGTATGTGTATAGTGAGTGGCGTTGTTTGAGGGGAAGAAGACAGTTCCCCGCAATAAACTGGAGAAAAAATTACCATATAGCTCATGCCCCTGGACTTTCCAGATCTTGACCCCCCCCCCTGTAAAAATGCTGGAGCTGTGCTCCTGTATATAGTACACTGAGGTTGGTTCAATATTTCCCTAAGTTTGCACTGAACATGTCAGGTTCAAACTCAAAGCTGTTCCTAGAATATAGTTGCTACAACTTTTGATAACCTACACCAAAATAGTGTTTCAATTTGGTTCAACATTCTCCAGAAGGTTCACCTTACAACTCTTAGCTTCATTAGTGGCGGTAGTTCTAGCAGTGGTTGTAGCAGTTGTAATTAGTAGTAATGGTACCAGTTGTAGCAGTAGCAGTAGTGGTACAGACACAGTGCCTTTTGGTTAGTTCAGCAACCCCCATAATATGCTTTGAAATTTCCAACTTAATATTCCTAGGCTGTTGCTGGGATATTACTGATACACCCCTTTTGAAACAACCTGCATTTAGTGCTTTTCATTTAGTCGAACATCCTCCTAAATGTTCCCTTAAAAATTTCCCTTTAATACCCCTTGCGTAAGTAGTAGTAGTAGTAGATGTATCCCATATTACTTTACAAGCTAAAAGGTAAACATAGCATTTGATATAATTATCAGTAATCTTTCCAAAACAGTTTGCACCATTACATGTTCAATTTTAAAACCTTGGTCCACATTTTTGTTGTTTTTATTATTATTCTGTATTTATAACTATAAACCCTCCACTCAATTCAACATTCATTGATAATTTGACATTGCATAGTCATCTGTTCTAAATGCACAGACAGACTATCTTGATTAACTAAGATAAACTTTTTTTAATATTGCACCTTTTCATGTACAATTGTAAGTTTTTCTCAATAAGAATTCATATTTTGGCTTACTATCTATATGTTGGACAACAAATTTTAGGTAATTTTTAGTAATAATTGCACTGTCATGCTTTAGGAGAGGATATAAAAAGTTAAAGTAAATCGATTCCTACCAGAGTTCATGTGACTACAAACTGTCGAAGATCCGAATTCCTTTCGCACTTCTCTGTTGTCCGAACATGACAGCAGACTCAGAAAAAACCATCCTACTAAACATCTACTGTTCTGACATAACGCATGCTATCCATACAGCTGAGAAAACTGCAGTTCCGGTCCGCGAAATTCGCCACGGCACGAAAGTGCGTAACTGGCGGAATAATCCTAATCTCCTGGCCGCATGTGATTCAGCAAAATTCTGGCTAGAATTATGGGCAGATTGTGGGAAGCCGCGCTCCGAAGTAGTCAACGCTGTTCGTATTTACACAAAACGTAAGTTTTCCAAAGCCATTGCACAGCGTAAGGCTAACGAAATTGCCCGTACCAGCGAGATTGTCGATAATTCGCACCTGCTTTATGGCATCTTCGAGCTAAGAACAAATCATCCAATGGCCGCCCTGCATGCAAGAAAAAGACTGGTGCGACTACTTCGGAGACCAATTTTCAGCCCCTAATTCCTACCTAGATAACACCTTTTGCGAGGCCATCGATAAGGAGCTTCAGTTTGCAGTTAAGGATATTGGTGTCCTGGTCACTCCGTCCTTGATGCGTTCCAAAATTGATAAGTTAAAAAAAAAAGAAATCTAAGGGCATCGATGGTATATCTGGTACCCATTTAAGCTTTGCCAGCAATCTTCTCCTAGAGAACCTTTCTCTGCTATTTCAAATGATTTTCGTTACTGGCATCGTTCCAGACAGCTTTGGTGTTGGATTGGTCCATCCTATTCTCAAAAAAGGTAAACCAGCTGACCAGTGCGCTTCATATTGTCCGATCACTGTTTCAACTACTTTTTGTAAGCTATTCAAATCCCTTATTTTTGATGCAATTGCACTTTGATGCACTACTCCAGACGACCAGTTCGGTTCAAAAAGCACTCAGGACGGGAACACGTTCACAGCGTTCTTGCAAATCTCCTTATTGATGCAGATAAAAATGGTGATCTTCTTGTCTTTGGAGCACTTGATGTTAGTAGAGCCTTCGATTCTGGCATACATGGCCATATTCTGCTCAAAGCCCTTCAGCGAGGTGTTTCGTCTTGCATCCTTTCCCCTGTTTACAGTATGTACAACAAGCTCTTGGCTGTCATCCTGGTCCCCTCTCAGTCCGGCTTCTCCTTCTAAAGAAATGCTGAGTGTCAAGAAGGGTGTACGTCAAGGTGGCAAAACTTCTCCATCACTGTTTAATAACGCTATTATCAAAGCACAACAAGTAATGAATCCCTTGTGCTTTTTCCGTGGGATTAATCTTTTGCTGCTCAACTTTGCTGATGACATTCTTCATGTTTCTCATTCGATATCTTTATTTCAACAAAATTACGACTCACTTGCAGCAGCATACAAGCAGATCGGACTTTCCTTCAACGAATCTAAAACAGAACTTCTTTTCTTCAATGGTTCAAAAAATGAGCTTTCAATCAACCTCTCCGTTAAAATTGGCGACACTCTGATTAAGCCTTGCGAGTCCCTTGCGTATCTTGGCCTTCCCGTTTCTTCTAAATTGAAGGACACACGCTCAGCACTGACAAACCACCTCTGTTCCCATCTACGAACGTCTTACAGATTACTTGTTGCCAATAAGTATTGTTTTAACCATCCTCTCCTTGCCCGGCTATACAATGCTTTTACTACCCCCCATCTGCTTGCTCTGGTTCCCTTCTGGAAAATATTCACAGCTACCGAAAAGAAAGCCATTTTCAGCGCATTTTACAGATATGCTAAGTTTCTCCTGCATCTCCCTTTGAGTCACAGCAATGGCGACATCTCGAGGAAATATAAGGTCACCAACCCTTCCATGGCCATAGAGAGAAGAATCTCCAAATTCAGTACCAATGTTTTAAGAGCCAACCACCTCTGGACTAGTGTTATTTTATCATATTTGTAGTGGAAGTGAATTTAAATTTTTGTGCTTTTCTTTCTTTTTCTTTTATATACTCCATCTAATCTGTTTTTGACAGGTAATAAATTAATAATAATAATAATAATAATAATAATAATAATAATGCATAAAAGTATTAAATACATGTATTACTAAAGGCAATTATACACAAATCACTTTAGGTGTCATGTGCAATGATCAAAGCCAAAATGGAAAGGCAAGAACACATTAGGCTGGTAATTTTTTGAATGTCTTGACTGATTTGCTTCCTAGATATGAATGTACAACTAAACAGCTATAATCACTTTTTCAAATTATATGAGCTACCACCCTTCTATATTCTATTATGGGACCTAAAAGAAACCCTTAAAGTGGCACCTTAATTCTTATTTTTAAGTTATTCATAACTTAGATCTAAGTGGAAATATCTAAGGTAAAAGCATTCCACTTGATGCAAAATGCAGTATTAATTCTGATTTTTTTTTTTTTTCACTAACATTTCTTTATTTTCAATATTCTTTCACTTTATTCCATTTATTCATTTGAAAGTAAATTATAATTTGGCTTATTTCTTGTCAACTTTGTACAACCATAGGAATTTGTGACTGTGTTAAATATATCAGAGAAGTCCTATTACAAAGTATTGACAATGTTCAAATGGTGGAATTAAAAGTTAATAGAGCTAAGAGCTCATATTTCACTTGTGACGAGGCAAGAAGAGCCAAGAGATCAAATGGTAAGAGCTCTAACTAAATTCTAAGAATCAATAGGTTGATTTAAAAGGAAAATCAGAGGCTTAATGCCGGTCAGGATTTAAAATAAGCCCTTTTTATGAGTCAAACTGATCAAAGCATAGCTACTCCCCCCCCCACACACACAAAAGCACATCATGTTTTCCCAAGATGCACCCAATAAATAATTTGAGACAGGCCTTTTATTCAAAATAGTCCAAAAATCATATAACAGGGCTTTCAAGGTTGATGCAAACCATCAGAGCCTAAGGACAAGGGTTGTAAATTATGGCCCTATGGCATTTAAGGTTATAATGAAAAGGATAGCTGTAAAACTTTTTACTTGGCTCATTTGGTTTAAACTGGAAGTTCTACTTCCCTTTTAAGAGTCAATAGTGACGGAGATCAACTAGCCTTCCCCCCACCCCCAGCTTCCCCTATTTTTACCAAATGTATCTGATTGAATTTGTGTAATGGCAATTCTGTTTAAAATAGTCCAAAGAACACATAACAATGTCTCCAAGGTTAGAACAACCCATCATAGCCCTGGGGCAAGTGCTTTAAGTGATGCACTCAGAGCATATAGGGTTGTTATGGAAATGGTGGTTGTATTAAATTCAGAATGATCTCGATTTTAAATTAGAAGTTATAGAGCCCTTTTTCAGAGTCAAAGTAATTTGAGAGACCCCCCCCCCCATGCCTATCATTTTCCATGACAGACATCCAAACAAAGTTTTGAGACATCAATTTTTTCAGCATTGTTGAAAAGCTCGGTAATTATGTGTTTTGGGATGCCCCCCCCCCCTGAGGCTTCAAGGCAAGGGCTGCAAGTTATGCATTTCTTTACATATAGTATTTGTTATTGAGAAGAGGAATGCATGTACTGCTCCAAAATGTGAAGGACATTAAGATGAGTCTTTCAGGGAATATTGAAGGAAGCTTTGAACTACATCACAACATGTTATGCACACATGGGTTATCAAAAGAGTGTCCCTCAGGGATGACTGAGTACATTAATTTGGAATTTTCAGGATATGATAAGGGAGATGATCAATTGACCAAAAAGGCAATATTTGCATGCTACTAATACTACAACTACTGCTGCTTCTACTGCTACCTCAACCACTATTACTACTGCCACTACTATCACTAAACTAAGAGGTAGCAAGTATAACTAAGATTGAGGATATTAAAAAAAAATCCGAGGAAACATAGAGGGGAATTTAAACTAAATCAAAACATACTATGCATATAGAGATTACTGACATGGGCATATCAGCAATATTTTGGAACAGCTTATCATACTAAGAGGAAACTTCAGCAGAATTGTGAGTGGGATGTTCAGTTGACCAAAAGGGAAAATGCAGCCAACCTGTTCCTACTGCTATTAATACTGCTGCTACTACTAATAATTATACACTATTACTACTACTACTGTTCCCACTACTACCATGCTACCACAGGATGCTATAACAATTAAGGCTATACATATGAAGGTGAAAATTTGACTGAATATTGAGGGGAAATTTGAACTAAATCAAAACAAACGATGCATAGGTAGATTGTCCCAAGGGTGTATCTCAAGAATTGATTCAGGTATTAAGTTGAATCTTTTGGAGAATACTTAAAGGGGAGGATCAATTGACAAAAAGTATTCAACTACAAATTTAACCCTCTCTGTTTGTTCTAGCTTGTCACCACTGTTCTGAACAGCCAGGGTTCTTAACCTTAACTAACAAACTTTTCTTACTCAAAACTTTTTACTCACAGCAAAAAAGTCAGACACACATTTGGGGGGTGGGAGGGGTCAAACCTCCTAACCCCCTGGATACAGCCTTGAAATGACATTCAAAAATAAAGGCAAAATGGAAGTTATGGAGTTTCTCTTGAACAAGTTTTGGCACAGGAAGTCTCCACCTATTCATTGAATGGGCAGAGATGTAATTGGGAACATGAGTGTAAAGTAGAACATTGATCTGAAGGTAGACAAGGTGTCACTGGCATTACCTTTCTTGTGTATCAGCCAAGGCTGTACCCAGGGGAGGGGATTACCAAGTTTGAATTTGCTCTCTAGAATTTTTATCTGATTGTAGAAAAGTAACAAAATGACAATAAACAAATTTTGGATATGTTTTTGACAAAATTTTGTAATCCCCTCCAAAAAAATACTCCCCTCCCAGAAAATAATATCCTGGGTTTGTACTAAGTTTAACTTGATTAAACTCACTAAGTTACATTGAACAAAAATATTTTCCACTTTGATTTCTAGAAGTTCCTGTTTTGCTGTTCTTTTTTTCCTATTATTATTTTCTCCATTTTGCTTTTAAGGTGAAAATTATTTATCTTTTTCTCCAGCTTGACAAAGTTCATCCACTGATCAGATAATGATCAGAACTGATCATCTAGATAATGTTGTGAAGTCAGAAACTTTTTCCTACTTTGTTACTCCTTTTCCCCTTTTTCCTATTGTTTTTTTTTTTTCCTTTTTTTTGTTTTTACCTTTAGGTCATAATATTGATTTCTCTTTTTCCAATTTGAAAAGGTTCATCCACTGATAAACCTTGTAGATAATATGGTGAAACTAGTGAGTATTTTCCTACTTTGCTATTCCCATTTCCCTACTGTTTTTTTTTTTTTTTTTGCCATTACCTTTAAGCCAAAAAATAAATTTCTCTCTTTTTAAGCTTGACAAAGTTCATCTACTGACTAACCTTGTGGATAAAATAGTGAAACCTGGAATGCTATGTTCAAAAGCTTCACCTTGAGATCACTCTTCTCTATTAACTCATATGCCAGAAACAAGATAAAAAGAAGAAACAAATATATCTGAAGAGAAGACCTCAGTAGGACCTAGGACCTCAGTAAGACATCAGCTTAGTCACTATGAACATTTGAAAGAAAGAATGCATTTCAAGAAGAAAGGAAACTTGGTAATTTTCCTACTTCATCACATAGGGACACCTCATCTGGGTATGTGGAGTCAATCAGTAAATTATTGCCAAAATTTGGACCAAGACAGACTGTCATTGAAAAAGAAATCTTACACATGCATGAGCTTTTAGTTAGAAGCTCAAAAGTAAGTTTGAATAAACCAATTTTTATTTTAATCAGTATTAATCTAAGTAAGTTAATTTAATCAATTAAAAGCTTAAACTTGGGGCAAAGATAAATAAACCATTAAATTGGAAGTTTTCAAATGTCTCTTGTTTTTGGAGCAAGAATGTATCCAGGGTTTTTGTTCAGAGGGGGGGGGGAGAGGTACAAAAAAATTTACAAAACTCATAAAAAAAAATTTCTGCATTTTTGTTATTTTTGGATGAGTCAGATGGATTATTTTGGCAGGGGGAAGGAGGAGAATCAAACCTGGTAAACTAATCTCCCCCTGAATATGCCTTTTTTTTGGGAGCCTTCATGTATTAGCATTTTAATTTTATTACACTGTAAGGAACAACTTTGTACTACATCGATATGGGAGATTGGTGGAATATCTGATTAATCTGTCTTCAACAAGACAGAAGGGGGACCTTGAAAAGGGACTCACTTGTAGACAGGGTTTGGGTAGAACCTCCAAAATGAGTTTTTTTTTTTTAATTGGATAATTTACAAAAATATTATAACCAAAGCTTGTCCATTTGTTATTTTATTTCATTTTTAGACTTCATATCCTAGGATTTTATTTTTATCAAACAGTTTGTGGTAACAAACTATGTTCATTTTTTTTTCTGGGGTGACTGTATTGACTCATTAGTCCTAGAACATTGTGATAGGGATCATTTGAATGATAATAAAAAGTTCTAGTGCTCTTTTTAGATGACCAAACAGATTGAAGTGCAACTAGGCCCCCTTCCCTGTTTTCCCAAAAATTGTCCAATAAAAATTTTGAGATAATCATATTGTTCATCATAGCCCTAGTTGAAAGACCCAATAGCTATGCCTTTGGAAAATAAGGACTATAGCACTTAGAAATGCTAATTCTATAAATGTATCCTTTCTGGTTGACCCTCCTTCTCCATAGGAGAAACCAAAAATATGGAAAGTGGGCAGGGTATTGAAGCCAAGGGAAAAGTTGGGGTTATACAATATGAATTAAATTATATTTTGAATACCAATTCCAGTCATCACTGGAGATTTTGGTATAGTAGGAAGTCTAAAGATAATTCAAAAACCCATGCTTCCATTAATGCTATTGTCCAAAATGGTTCACTTTCAAGTTTAAATGAGCCAGCTATTTCTGAATAATTGCAATAGTAGCTGTTGTGACATTGGCCTGTGACAAATTTGAACCAGTAAATTAGAGCAATTAGAGAAATATTATGAAAGGTAGGCAGTGCAACATCCAATTTAATTTACAGGTAAAATTACTTATAGAGAAAAGTGTATTAGTCCATGAGCCCTGCAGGTAATGGGGTAAGGTCTGATTGGTTAAATCTTGTTTGTTTTGGTCATCTTTCATCACTGAACCCTTATTTTCCCCGAAAATTACAGTTAGTCAAGGGCAAGCTTCTGTGGTGTTAAAAGTTTGAAGGGAGGATATTTTAGTTTTTTGTTACTTTTTACTTTTCTGAATTACTCTATATTGCTAGATTCTGATGATTCCATATTGTTTTTATGTCCTTATTCATTCATATTGCCCAACCCCAACATTTCCCTTGGCTTCAAAACCTTGCCCACTTTCCACATTTTTTAGTTTTGTGAAAGAGGATTTAAGATAGCTAAAAATTGATGTGCTTCTGTAATAATGTCAAAGAAACAATATGCAATCATGAAAATCTTGCTATGTGCAGTAACATTTTCAAAAACCTTGTGACAAAAGTAAAGCTTTACCACAATTTACTATTAATTAGCCTACCATTCCTGAGTCAGCTACAAATGCCAATTTTCTCTCATTAGAATATTTTTTAGAAACATGTTTTTAAACTTTAGGTTACTAAGGACTGGCACTTTTTGGGGCTCTATTAAGGGCTAAAAATTCAATTGATTACCATATTAAAAAAAGCACATATTAAAGACGTATTCAAATTACTCCTAGCCAAATTATTGTTGAAACCTATAAATATACCTTTTCCAAATATGATAATCAGTTCACTTGCAAATACAACTGTCTCTCATAATTCATTTAGCACGAATATTTCTTCTGGGTTATGACAATTTAATTGTAACTTATTTTATTATTATAGCCCATTCTCAATTTGCTATTTAAGCTAGCCTGAGAATCTAGTTTCATGGATACCTATGCAGGAATTCCTGCCAACAGACAAGGAATTCTTGCATAAAGCCAAGTTTTCTTCTTGGAAGGAGTCTTAAAGCACAATTATAAATAATTAGTCAACGCCTACTATAGTCTTAAAAACAGACCTTATTAAGATTTACTAGTCACTATTTGGACTGTAAATAAGACAGGGGTCCCAGTTCTTCCTTTTTATTTTTTAGTTTGGTCTCCTTCTTCTAAAAGTGATGTTATACAACTTACTTTAGGGAACGGTGCATTTCAGATAAAAATTTAAATTATAACGATTATTAAAGTTTGAATGATTTTAATGGGTAATGATCTATGTTGGCTGACCAATTGCAGGCCTGTTAACCGCAATTTCAACGAAGTTCAGTTATCTAAAATTTAGGTTCATTCCAATCAAAGAAAATAGTTCACGAATTGATACAATCTAATTTTTATCAGAGTACTATTTTCCTTATATGTTCATTTTTCCCTTTATACTTTTTTCCCTTTTGATCTTGGGCCACGGAACAGAGGCACCATTTGGGCCAAATCTTGGGGTGGACATGAGGCATTTGACAGAACTTGAGACTTTTATTATGAATCTAACCTACTTTCAAAGTTTACAATGATTAATAGCAAATAGCGTAATTACCCCAAGGGTCGTCAGGGAATTACGCTCTTTGGCTAATAGGCGTTAAGTTAGTTCAAATCATTTGAACAGAATGGATTATGTTGGAGATAATGGATAATTATGGCCGGAAAAGGGCCCTTTGTGGTGGAAGCTTGGGCCCCCTGGAAAATCTGGGGTGGGCATTTACCCACCCCTGACCCCCTCCCCAAATGGCGCCTCTGCCACGGACCAAACCTTATTCAATTTTTTTTTAAAGTATTGTCGTCCCTTTATTTTAGAGATCAATCTAGTGTATTGCCCTCCAAAAATGTCCTGTAATTTTCAATCTGATCTTAGCCAAAACAAATCTAAGTTTCATTGGGATGTCACAAACCAATCAAAACAGTTTTATATTTTAATAATTTATTTCCTCACCAAGATCCCATATTTTTCTGTTGACTTGGCCAGAAGGTTCCATTCCATTCAGAGAAAAAGAAATTTATCGTCTATCCCTAGAAAAAAAAATTGAAGTCCTGTAGTATATATCAATAATCTTAAATTTTAAAGAAAGGTCCTTAATCATTTCAAAAATGTTTGAAAAACAATATTTTTTGAACTTTGCTCTAATGTGTTGTTCAGTTTACATCGTGGCTTCACCGTACCTTTATTTTAATTCATAGCATAGATTCTATAATCTAAAATTTCTAAACATTCTGATTGCTATTGCGTGATTTGTGTTTTCTTTAAAACCAAATGTAAATCGAAAAGTGTGCTTTAATTTTTAGACATTAGCCAATGTAACATAAAGTTAAATCAGTGTAATAGTTAAAATGTCCGGAAACGACTAATAAAGATAAATGGAATGTTTAAATTATAATGCAATTACGTCTCCAGTGCTTAACTGAACATTAGTTGGTTCTTAATACACTTGCGTCGATATTATTATAAAGCAATATATTTTTGTCCAGTTTTTCAAGGGTTGCTTTATGTTGAAGTTATTAAAATTTTTCAGGAAGTGAGGGAGGGACTTAGTTGACTGGAAACGATCCGGAATTAATAGTTCTAGATCCTCTTTTCAGAGTTAAAAGTAATCAGAGAGTAATTGATCCTAAGTTATTTTTTTTTCTAGCTTGCCACTTTCTTCAAAAGATATTCACTCAAAATTCCGAATGAAAAATTTTGTTAAAAATAGTCAAAGGGCCTCAAAAATATATCTTAGGGAATGACAAGACACACCAGGCCCTGTGGCAAGGGTCATAAACATTGTAAATTAGCAAATGTCTCAACAAATGTTTTATTGTGAAAAAAATGGACTGGAGCGAAATAGCAAGAGCAGCAATAAACGTAAAATTTTAACTTTCAGTGTATACTAAGGGGAATGCTAAACTAAATGCGAAGACATCACGTGTTTCTGTGTCAAAAGCGTGTATTTGCGATGTCTAAGGAACAGCTGTAGGTATTAATTTGAAAATTTTAAAAAGTACTAAACAGGCTGTCAAACTAAACGAACAGGCACCACCAGGGCCTTGGAGTATGGGGCGAGAGGGAAACCCCCTCTCCATGTTTTGGTCAATTGGTAACAAAAAACATACGGTAAAATCGTGATACGGAGCGCCATGATTTTCCTAACGCTGCTAAAATTCTTTCTTCGGTTATATAACGACTCCAAAAATACTGACATATCATTTATCGGAAGTTGAACTTGGTCGGTAAACGCAGCAGTTTTACCGAGTCTTGCCTTTTGGGATTTTTTTAGCGAAGACCTCGTTTTCCCAAGGCAGGTTTTGTGTAAGATTTTTATTTTTTTTTCATTTTTAGCTCAGTTACTTCATTGGATACATTCGAACAAACCTAACTTTGTTTATAAGACAACTGTGCTGTATGTTTTACTATTGTGCATTTCATATTTTTCCTTAAATTATTCACACGGTCTTGGAATTGACCAGGGCCGACCTTTAGTTCAAAGTAGGTTAGACTTGGATGCTGTCTATGCAAGTTTCCTATACTTTTTTCAAAAGTACTGCCAACCTCAGTCTTGATTGCCTCCAAAAATTCAAATTTTTCATCTTCTGCTAATATCTGCTCGGCGTGAATTCTCAGTATTCGTAGATTGATCCAATCTGATTTTCGGTTTGGAAACTCTTGATGCACTAGACGTTCTATATTTTGTGAACAGGAATTATTAATCAAGGCTTTCATTTCCTTTTCGTCAGATGGGTTTAGTAACTTAAAAGCAGGTATGGCCCACAGCATTTAAACCAAAAACTTATCCATTCAGATGTCTGTATGCCATCAGTCCTTATTATTTTTGACCATGAATTTGATATATTTGTCTATTTGCACCTTCTCTTGCTCAATTTGCTGCTGGTGATAACCTGTTGTTCCTCTCAATTTCAATTTGTTACGATGAGACCTCAGTTGTTCAAGCGTCTGTGTATAAATTTCATCTCCAAGGATATTAGCAATAACATTGTTTCCCCATGGCAGCTCTCGTGGTGCATTTGCTCCTCCAGTCATGTTGTGCCCACTTCATATGCTGAAGCTATTACAAAAGAAATTGTAGTCGAGTTTCGAGACTTAACTTTCGACTACAGATGTCTCAGAATGTATTTCATTTTGGAAGTTTCTAGCAGATTACGGGTTTTCACAAGGCAGGTTTTGTGCAAAACTTTTAATTTCCTTCATTTTTAGCTCAGTTTATTGGACACATTCGAGCAGCATTTGTATTAGTTCATTCTGAAACTTCTGCATGATGCTGAACTTTTTCCAAATTATTAATAGTTAAATAGCTAACTTAAAAGTAAAATAGACTACTATATTTCTAGAAGTTTGTAAAACTAATTGCGATTCATTTACACTTTAGGATTATGCGGCAAAGAAAATGGTAAATGTTGCAACAGAGATTATAACTATTTATCGTGTAAAGGTTCTGTTATAAAACACGTTTACAAAAGTTCTGGATGGCTGGTCTCCAGCCTCCATTTACACTTCTTGGCTAAAGAACCATTAAATAGAGATCAGTCCTAAGGGTTTGGACTATGATGTAGTGCTGTCAACTTTACCTCACCATCATTACTCTACTATCAAACTCATTCGTCGTGAGAGAGATCGCATTGCTGAATAGTGTAAAGGACGAATCCCTGGGAATGAAACATCATGGTCACTCAAATATGATATCATACCTAAAATAACATTGTCTTGTATCCAAAGCTATAATTTTTTGTCAACAGAGAGTATATATTAGCGCTATTAATGCAAACAAGTCATCATTTAAAGCAAACCTTTATAAGGTGAGGGAAATAAAAAACTAATTCCGTGAAAGCCCCTATAATGTTACAGTGACCGGCTACTGCTGGAGAAAAAGAAAGAGAAGAAGGACACATATTTGGGTATCTTTTTCGTACTAAGTACTTTTTCGTAATTTCCAAGAATTTATTTCGTGATTAATTTTAATGTTGAAATAAAATAATTAGCTTCTATTATTAAAAAATCAGCATTGTATTCAAATGATTTTTTTTCACTTGGTAGTTTTTTTAATTTTTTTTTTTTGCTCTCCTCTTGAAAAGGCGACTGGGAAGGGGATATTAGATATCAGTGTAAGGCTTTTCGATCATGGAGGCTTCAGTTGTAGACCTTCTATGGTTTCAAGCCCTTACACAGCAGAAATGAGTCTAACATTGAATTCTGGTTAAGCATCGGCAGTGTTTCTGCTTTTCAGAAAAACAGAAATGAAATATATATATATATATACTAGCTGTTGGGGTGGTGCTTCGCGCCACCCCAACACCTAGTTGGCGGGGGCACTTTGCGCCCCCCAAGCCCCCCCCCCCCCCACGCGCTTTAGTTACGTTTTGTAGTTTTTTTTTAGTTATGCGCCATTGCAGTTGTGTCCCTGTGTCCCACCTGTGAATATATATATATATATATATATATATATATATATATATATATATATATATATATATATATATATACATATATATATATATATACCTTCTATGGTTTCAAGCCCTTACACAGCAGAAATGAGTCTAACATTGAATTCTCGTTAAGCATCGGCAGTGTTTCTGCTTTTCAGAAAAACAGAAATGACATATATATGACATATATATATATGATATATATATATATATATATATATACTAGCTGTTGGGGTGGCACTTCGCGCCACCCCAACACCTAGTTGGTGGGGCGCTTCGCGCCCCCCCAAGCCCCCCCGCGCGCATAAGTCGTTACGCGCCATATTAGTTACGCGCCATTGTAGTTGTGTCCCTGTGTCCCATCTGTGAATAGAGATAGATATAAATATATGTTTTTAACTACGTAAAACATGCGAATATACAACATTCTTCTCTGTCCCATTGTCTGTGCATATAAATAGATTGTCAGGTTTACTGACTCTTGAACATGCAACATATAATTGTCCATGGGAAAAACAATCCGTATTCAGATCTATACCTCATTATTCTAATGATGTGTCCCTGTGTCCTGGTCGTCATTTATATTCCCTGTGTCCCGGTCGTCATTTGTGTCCCGGTGTCCCAGTTTGTAATTTCTCTTTGAGTGTCCCGGTCGTCATTTATATTCCCTTTGTCCCGGTGTCCCGGTCATCATTTGTGTCCCGGTGTCCCGGTCTGTAATTTCTATTAGAACAATCCCTGTGTCTCGGTCGTCATTTATATATCCTGCCTGTGACCCCGGCGTCCCCGTTGTAGTTGTGTCCCTGTGTCCCGGTCGTCATTTATATTCCCTGTGTCCCGGTCGTGATTTTTGTCTGGGTGTCCCAGTGTGTAATTTCTCTTTGAGGTTCCCGGTCGTCACTTATATTCCCTCTGTCTCGGTCGTCATTTGTGTCCCGGTCTGTAATTTCTCTTTGAGTGTTTTTTCTTTTTAGTTTTTTTAGTTTTTTACCTTTTTTCTTTTTTCAGTTTTCTTTTTCTTCTTTATTTTTCAGCGTCACTATGAAGTACATATCGACGAACCTTTGTTTTTTTAACTTAAATCTGGTAGGCATTGATGACCTTATCCAAGTCAAAATCCCAAACCCAATCATCATCGCTATCATTTTCAGTTTTGATATGTTTTGACTCTCGCTGTCCAGGTGGATTTTCATCTAACTGCGCGGTTTTGCGTTCTTTAGCCGCAAGCCTGTTTTCTTGCTGTTCTTGTGATTCCTCGGAACGCTTTCTTTTCTTACTTTTCTTACTTTTTGGCATAGACTCTTTGAGCAGCTTCCTCGGCTGTTGCCATTGTAGGTTCTTCAGTCATTTTACAATTAAACATTTTTCCGTGAACGCATGTCTTAAATACCATTAATGACGTCACCGTCATAACAAAAATGACGACAACTAACTTGATGACGTCAGTCAACACAGAAACATGACATCACCTGACAGACAGACAGACAAACAGACAGACAACTTATTTATATATATACTAGCTGTTGGGGTGGCGCTTCGCGCCACCCCAACACCTAGTTGGTGGGGGCGCTTCGCGCCCCCCCCAAGCCCCCCCGCGCGCGTAAGTCGTTACGCGCCATATTAGTTACGCGCCATTGTAGTTGTGTCCCTATGTCCCACCTGTGAATATAGATATATATATATATATATATGTTTTTAACTACGTAAAACTTGCGAATATACAACATTCTTTGCTGTCCCATTGTCTGTGCATATAAATAGATTGTTTACCGACTCTTGAAAATGCAACATATAATGGTCCATGGGAAAACAATCCGTATTCAGATCTATACCTCATGATTCTAATGATTGCCCTTGAGCTTTGTTGATGGTGATTGCTAATCTACCATTCCCTGTGTCGCCATCGTCATTTATATATCCCCTTGTGCCCCCCGGCATCCCCTTTGTAGTTTTGTCCCTGTGTCCAGGTCGTCATTTGTGTCCCGGTGTCCCAGTCTGTGATTTCTCTTTGAGTGTCCCGGGCGTCATCTATATTCCATGTGTCCCGGTGTCTCGGTCGTCATTTATATCCCCCTGTGCCCCCCGGCGTCCCCGTTGTAGTTGTGTCCCTGTGTCCCGGTCGTCATTTATATTCCCTGTGTCCCGGTCGTCATTTGTATCCCGGTGTCCCGGTCTGTATATACATTCGTTTTTTAGTTTTGTTTTTCTCCTTTATTTTTTTCCTTTTTTCTTTTTTTTCTTTTTTAGTTTATTTAGATTTTTAGATTTTTTAGTTTTTTTATTAGTTTTTATTTTTTTTTTCTTTTTAGTTTTTTTGTAGTTTTTACCTTTTTTTTAGTTTTTTTAGTTTTTTTTTACTTATATCCTGGTCGTCATTTATACTCCCTGTGTCCCGGTCGTCATTTGTGTCCCGGTGCTTTGTTGATTGCTAATCGAACATTCCTTTTGTCCCGGTCGCTTTCTCTTTGAGTGTCGTCATTCATATTCCCTATGTGCCGGTGTCCCGGTCGTCATTTGTGTCCCGATGTCCCGGTCTGTAATTTCGTCAGTTGAAAACTTATGATGAAATAAATTTTTAATTTTTTCCCTTTTTTTGTTTTTAGTTTTTTTTTTATTGGTTTTTACCTTTTTTTAGGTTTTTAGTTTTTTTCTTTTTTCTTTTTAGTTTTTTTTGAAGTTTTTATCTTTTTAGTTTTTTTATTTTTATTTATATTTTTTTAGTTTTCTTTTTCTCCTTTATTTTTCAGTTTTTTCCTTTTTTTAGTTTTTTTTCTTTTTTAGTTCTTTTAGTTTTTACCTTTTTTAGTTTTTACCTTTTTTAGTTTTTTTAGTTTTTTAGCTTTTTTTATTTTTTTTTTATTAGTTTTTAGTTTATTTTATGGTTTTTTCCTTTTTTTAGTTTTTTTTTTTAGTTTTTTATCTTTTTTTAGTTTTTTTTAGTTTTTAAGCTTTTTTAGATTTTTTTATTTTGTTTTCTTACTTTTTTTTGTAGTTTTTACCTTCTTTAGATTTTTGCTTCTTTTATTTTTTTAGCTTTTTTAGTTTTTTTTCATTTTTTCTTTTTAGTTTTTTTGTAGTTTTTATCTTTTTTATTTTTTTGTATTTTTATTCATATTTTTTTAGTTTTCTTTTTCTCTTTTATTTTTCAGTCTTTTCCTTTTTTTAGTTTTTTTCTTTTTTAGTTTTTAGTTTTTTTTAGTTTTTTACCTTTTTTTAGTTTTTTAGTTTTTTTAGTTTTTTAGATTTTTTAGTTTTTTTATTAGTTTTTAGTTTTTTTTGTAGTTTTTGCCTTTTTTTAGTTTTTTCATTTTTTTTTAGTTTTTAGTTTTTTACCTTTTTTTAGTTTTTTTTAGTTTTTTAGCTTTTTTTAGTTTTTTTTTTTAGTTTTTTATCTTTTTTTATTTTTTTACGTTTTTTCTTTTTAGGTTTTTTCTATTTTTAATTTTTCTAATTTTTTTTTTAGTTTTTTCTTTTTAGTTTTTTTTTTAGTTTTTTACCATTTTTCTTTTTTCGAATTTAATCTATTGTCAAAATATTTCGAAATATTTATGCAATTTCCAGTTTTTACATTCTAGTTTGTTTTCTTTTATACATATAGAAGATATAATCTGGCGTAACGGACAGACAACTTATTTTTATATATATAGATATATATATATATATATATATATATATATATATATATATATATATATATATATATATATATCTATATATATAAAAATAAGTTGTCTGTCTGTCTGTGGATGTGTGGATGGATGTGTCAGGTGACGTCACCTGAAAAAACTGGATTAGGTGACGTCAAAACTGAAAAAACTAAAAAAAGGCAAAAACTACAAAAAAAACTAAAAACTAATAAAAAAAATAAAAAAGCTAAAAAACAAAAAAACTATAAAGGTAAAAACCAATAAAAAACTAAAAAAAAACTGAAAAAACTAAAAAAAGGCAAAAACTACAAAAAAAAACTAAAAACTAATAAAAAAAGTAAAAAAGCTAAAAAACTAAAAAAACTAAAAAAACTAAAAAAAGGTAAAAAACTAAAAAAAATAAAAAATAAAAAAAAACTAAAAAAAAGGAAAAAACTGAAAAATAAGCTAAAATAAAGGTAAAAACCAATAAAAAACTAAAAAAAAAAGGAAAAAACTAATAAATGACGACACTCAAAGAGAAAGCGACCAGGACAAAAGGAATGTTCGATTAGCAATCAACAAAGCACCGGGACACAGGGAGTATAAATGACGACCAGGACATAAGTAAAAAAAAAAAACTATCTATATATATAAAAATAAGTTGTCTGTGGATCTGTGGATCGTGGATCAGGTGACGTCACCTGAAAAAACTGGATCAGGTGACGTCAAAACTGAAAAAACTAAAAAAAGGCAAAAACTACAAAAAAAACTAAAAACTAATAAAAAAAATAAAAAAGCTAAAAAACTAAAAAAACTAAAAAAAGGCAAAAACTACAAAAAAAACTAAAAACTAATAAAAAAGCTAAAAAACTAAAAAAACTAAAAAAAGGCAAAAACTACAAAAAAACTAAAAACTAATAAAAAAAATAAAAAAGCTAAAAAACTAAAAAAACTAAAAAAACTAAAAAAAGGTAAAAAACTAAAAAAACTAAAAACTAAAAAAAAACTAAAAAAGGTAAAAACAAAAAGAACTAAAAAAGAAAAAAATAAATGACGACACTCAAAGAGAAAGCGACCAGGACAAAAGGAATGTTCGATTAGCAATCAACAAAGCACCGGGACACAGGGAGTATAAATGACGACCAGGACACAAGTAAAAAAAAAATTAACAAAACTAAAAAGAAGGTAAAAACTACAAAAAAACTAAAAAGAAAAAAAAACTAAAAACTAATAAAAAAACTAAAAAATCTAAAAATCTAAATAAACTAAAAAAGAAAAAAAAATGAAAAAAAAAAAGGAGAAAAACAAAACTAAAAAACGAATGTATATACAGACCGGTACACCGGGATACAAATGACGACCGGGACACAGGGAATATAAATAACGACCGGGACACAGGGACACAACTACAACGGGGACACCGGGGGAAACAGGGGGATATAAATGACGACCGGGACAAAAAAACTAAAAAGAAATAAAAACTAAAAACTAATAAAAAAAACTAAAAAATCTAAAAATCTAAATAAGCTAAAAAAGAAAAAAAAAGGAAAAAAATAAAGGAGAAAAACAAAACTAAAAAACGAATGTATATACAGACCGGGACACCGGGATACAAATGATGACCGGGACCCGGGACACAGGGAATATAAATGACGACCGGGACACAGGGACACAACTACAACGGGGACACCGGGGGAAACAGGGGGATGTAAATGACGACCGGGACACCGGGACAGGGAATGGTCGATTAGCAATCACCATCAACAAAGCTCAAGGGCAATCATTAGAATCATGAGGTATAGATCTGAATACAGATTGTTTTCCCATGGACCATTATATGTTGCATGTTCAAGAGTCGGTAAACCTGACAATCTATTTATATGCAAAGACAATGGGACAGCAAAGAATGTTGTATATTCGCAAGTTTTACGTAGTTAAAACCATATATATATATATATCTATATTCACAGGTGGGACATAGGGACACAACTACAATGGCGCGTAACTATTATGGCGCGTAACGACTTACGCGCGCGGGGGGGCTTGGGGGGGGGCGCGAAGCGCCCCCACCAACTAGGTGTTGGGGTGGCGCGAAGCGCCACCCCAACAGCTAGTATATATATATATATATCTATCTATATAAAAATAAGTTGTCTGTCTGTCTGTGGATGGATCAGGTGACGTCACCTGAAAAAACTGGATCAGGTGACGTCAAAACTGAAAAAACTAAAAAAAGGCAAAAACTACAAAAAAAACTAAAAACTAATAAAAAAAATAAAAAAGCTAAAAAACTAAAAAAAACTAAAAAAAGGCAAAAACTACAAAAAAAAACTAAAAACTAATAAAAAAGCTAAAAAACTAAAAAAACTAAAAAAAGGCAAAAACTACAAAAAAAACTAAAAACTAATAAAAAAAATAAAAAAGCTAAAAAACTAAAAAAACTAAAAAAACTAAAAAAAGGTAAAAAACTAAAAAAACTAAAAACTAAAAAAAACTAAAAAAAAGGAAAAAACTGAAAAATAAGCTAAAATAAAGGTAAAAACCAATAAAAAACTAAAAAAAAAACTGAAAAAACTAAAAAAAGGCAAAAACTACAAAAAAAAACTAAAAACTAATAAAAAAAGTAAAAAAGCTAAAAAACTAAAAAAACTAAAAAAACTAAAAAAAGGTAAAAAACTAAAAAAAATAAAAAATGAAAAAAAAACTAAAAAAAAGGAAAAAACTGAAAAATAAGCTAAAATAAAGGTAAAAACCAATAAAAAACTAAAAAGAAAAAAAGGAAAAAACTAAAAAAAATTTTCATCTAAAAAACTAAAAAAAACTAAAAAAGGTAAAAACTAAAAGAACTAAAAAAGAAAAAAATAAATGACGAAACTCAAAGAGAAAGCGACCAGGACAAAAGGAATGTTCGATTAGCAATCAACAAAGCACCGGGACACAGGGAGTATAAATGACGACCAGGACATAAGTAAAAAAAAAAAACTATCTATGTATATAAAAATAAGTTGTCTGTGGATCTGTGGATCGTGGATCAGGTGACGTCACCTGAAAAAACTGGATCAGGTGACGTCAAAACTGAAAAAACTAAAAAAAGGCAAAAACTACAAAAAAAACTAAAAACTAATAAAAGAAATAAAAAAGCTAAAAAACTAAAAAAACTAAAAAAAGGCAAAAACTACAAAAAAAAACTAAAAACTAATAAAAAAGCTAAAAAACTAAAAAAACTAAAAAAAAAGGCAAAAACTACAAAAAAAACTAAAAACTAATAAAAAAAATAAAAAAGCTAAAAAACTAAAAAACTAAAAAAACTAAAAAAAGGTAAAAAACTAAAAAAACTAAAAACTAAAAAAACTAAAAAAAAAGGAAAAAACTGAAAAATAAGCTAAAATAAAGGTAAAAACCAATAAAAAACTAAAAAAAAAACTGAAAAAACTAAAAAAAGGCAAAAACTACAAAAAAACTAAAAACTAATAAAAAAAAGTAAAAAAGCTAAAAAACTAAAAAAACTAAAAAAACTAAAAAAAGGTAAAAAACTAAAAAAAATAAAAAATAAAAAAAACTAAAAAAAAGGAAAAAACTGAAAAATAAGCTAACATAAAGGTAAAAACCAATAAAAAACTAAAAAGAAAAAAAGGAAAAAACTAAAAAAAATTTTCATCTAAAAAACTAAAAAAAACTAAAAAAGGTAAAAACTAAAAGAACTAAAAAAGAAAAAAATAAATGACGACACTCAAAGCGAAAGCGACCAGGACAAAAGGAATGTTCGATTAGCAATCAACAAAGCACCGGGACACAGGGAGTATAAATGACGACCAGGACATAAGTAAAAAAAAAAATTAACAAAACTAAAAAGAAGGTAAAAACTACAAAAAAACTAAAAAGAAAAAAAAACTAAAAACTAATAAAAAAACTAAAAAATCTAAAAATCTAAATAAACTAAAAAAGAAAAAAAAAGGAAAAAAATAAAGGAGAAAAACAAAACTAAAAAACGAATGTATATACAGACCGGTACACCGGGATACAAATGACGACCGGGACACAGGGAATATAAATGACGACCGGGACACAGGGACACAACTACAACGGG
This sequence comes from Artemia franciscana, assembly GCF_032884065.1. NCBI lineage: Eukaryota > Metazoa > Arthropoda > Branchiopoda > Anostraca > Artemiidae > Artemia > Artemia franciscana. The sequence continues at coordinate 220,965 of NW_027062688.1, forward strand.
GACACCGGGGGAAACAGGGGGATATAAATGACGACCGGGACAAAAAAACTAAAAAGAAAAAAAAACTAAAAACTAATAAAAAAACTAAAAAATCTAAAAATCTAAATAAGCTAAAAAAGAAAAAAAAAGGAAAAAAATAAAGGAGAAAAACAAAACTAAAAAACGAATGTATATACAGACCGGGACACGGGATACAAATGACGACCGGGACACAGGGAATATAAATGACGACCGGGACACAGGGACACAACTACAACGGGGACACCGGGGGAAACAGGGGGATGTAAATGACGACCGGGACACCGGGACAGGGAATGGTCGATTAGCAATCACCATCAACAAAGCTCAAGGGCAATCATTAGAATCATGAGGTATAGATCTGAATACAGATTGTTTTCCCATGGACCATTATATGTTGCATGTTCAAGAGTCGGTAAACCTGACAATCTATTTATATGCAAAGACAATGGGACAGCAAAGAATGTTGTATATTCGCAAGTTTTACGTAGTTAAAACCATATATATATATATATATATATATATATATATATATATATATATATATATATATATATATATATATATATATATATATATATATATATATATATATATATATAATCTATATTCACAGGTGGTGGGACATAGGGACACAACTACAATGGCGCGTAACTATTATGGCGCGTAACGACTTACGCGCGCGGGAGGGCTTGGGGGGGGGGGCGCGAAGCGCCCCCACCAACTAGGTGTTAGGGTGGCGCGAAGCGCCACCCCAACAGCTAGTATATATATATATATATATATATATATATATATATATATATATATATATATCTATCTTCTATCTATATAAAAATAAGTTGTCTGTCTGTGGATCTGTGGATCAGGTGACGTCATGTTTCTGTGTTGGCTGACGTCATGAAATTAGTTGTCGTCATTTTTGCTTTGACGGTGACGTCATTAACGGTATTTAAGACATTTGTTCACGGAAAAATGTTTAATTGTAAAATGACTGAAGAACCTACAATGGGGACGCCGGGGGCACAGGCGGGATATATAAATGACGAACGGGACTTAGGGATTGTTCGAATAGAAATTACAGACCGGGACACCGGGACACAAATGACGACCGGGACACCGGGACACAGGGAATATAAATGACGACCGGGACACTCAAAGAGAAATTACAAACTGGGACACCGGGACACAAATGACGACCGGGACACAGGGAATATAAATGACGACCGGGACACAGGGACACATCATTAGAATAATGAGGTATAGATCTGAATACGGATTGTTTTTCCCATGGACATTTATATGTTGCATGTTCAAGAGTCAGTAAACCTGACAATCTATTTATATGCACAGACAATGGGACAGCGAAGAATGTTGTATATTCGCATGTTTTACGTAGTTAAAAACATATATTTATATCTATCTCTATTCACAGGTGGGACACAGGGACACAACTACAATGGCGCGTAACTAATATGGCGCGTAACGATTTACGCGCGCGGGGGGGCTTGGGGGGGCGCGAAGCGCCCCACCAACTAGGTGTTGGGGTGGCGCGAAGCGCCACCCCAACAGCTAGTATATATATATAAAAATAAGTTGTCTGTCTGTCTGTCTGTGGATCAGGTGACGTCATGTTTCTGTGTCGACTGACGTCATGAAATTAGTTGTCGTCATTTTTGCTATGACGGTGACGTCATTAATGGTATTTAAGACATGCGTTCACGGAAAAGTGTTTAATTGTAAAATGACTGAAGAACCTACAATGGAAACAGGCGAGGAAGCTGCTCAAAGAGTCTATGCCAAAAAACTTGCTGCTGATAGAGAAAGTAAGAAAAGAAAGCGTTCCGAGGAATCACAAGAACAGCAAGAAAACAGACTTGCGGCTAAAGAACACAAAACCGCGCAGTTAGATGAAAATCCACCTGGACAGCGAGAGTCAAAACATATCAAAACTGAAAATGATAGCGATGATGATTGGGTTTTTGACTTGGATAAGGTCATCAATGCCTACCAGATTTAAGTTAAAAAAACAAAGGTTCGTCGATATGTACTTCATAGTGACGCTGAAAAATAAAGAAGAAAAAGAAAACTGAAAAAAGAAAAAAGGTAAAAAACTAAAAAAAAACTAAAAAGAAAAAAACACTCAAAGAGAAATTACAGACCGGGACACAAATGACGACCGAGACAGAGGGAATATAAGTGACGACCGGGAACCTCAAAGAGAAATTACAGACTGGGACACCTGGACACAAATCACGACCGGGACACAGGGAATATAAATGACGACCGGGACACAGGGACACAACTACAACGGGGACGCCGGGGGCACAGGCGGGATATATAAATGACGACCGGGACACAGGGATTGTTCGAATAGAAATTACAGACCGGGACACCGGGACACAAATGACGACCGGGACACCGGGACACAGGGAATATAAATGACGACCGGGACACTCAAAGAGAAATTACAAACTGGGACACCGGGACACAAATGACGACCGGGACACAGGGAATATAAATGACGACCGGGACACAGGGACACATCATTAGAATAATGAAGTATAGATCTGAATACGGATTGTTTTTCCCATGGACAATTATATGTTGCATGTTCAAGAGTCAGTAAACCTGACAATCTATTTATATGCACAGACAATGGGACAGAGAAGAATGTTGTATATTCGCATGTTTTACGTAGTTAAAAACATATATTTATATCTATCTCTATTCACAGGTGGGACAAAGGGACACAACTACAATGGCGCGTAACTAATATGGCGCGTAACGACTTACGCGCGCGGGGGGGCTTGGGGGGCGCGAAGCGCCCCACCAACTAGGTGTTGGGGTGGTGCGAAGCGCCACCCCAACAGCTAGTATATATATATATATATATATATATATATATATATATATATATATATATATATATATATATATATATATATATATATATATATATATATATATATATATATATATATATATATATATATATATATATATATATATATATATATATATATATATATATACTAGCTATTAGGGTGGCGCTTCGCGCCACCCCAACACCTAGTTGGTGGGGCACTTCGCGCCCCCCCAAGCCCCCCCCGCGCGCTCTAGTTACGTTTTTGTAGTTTTTTTTAGTTACGCGCCATTGTAGTTGTGTCCCTGTGTCCCACCTGTGAATATATATATATATATATATATATATATATATATATATATATATATATATATATATATATATACTTGCGAATATATAATATTCTTTGCTGTCCCATTGTCTGTCCATATAAATAGATTGTGAGGTTTACCAACTCTTGAACATGCAACATAAACATTGTCCATGGGAAAACAATCCGTATTCAGATCTATACCACATTTTTCTAATGATTGCCCTTGAGCTTTGTTGATGGTGATTGCTAATCGAACATTCCCTGTGTCCCCGTCGTCATTTATATATCCTCCTGTGCCCCTGGTGCCCCGTTGTAGTTGTGTCCCTGTGTCCTGGTCGTCATTTATATTCCCTGTGTCCCGGTCGTCATTTGTGTCCCCGTGTCCCGGTCTGTAATTTCTCTTTGAGTGCCCCGGTCGTCATTTATATTCCCTGTGTCCCAGTCGTCATTTGTATCCCGGTGTACCAGTCTGTAGTGTCATCTTAAAATGACGTCATATACAAACCCTTATATGCTTATAATGACGTCAAATGCAAACCCACAAACAAACAAACATGCATGTATACAACTTATTTATACATATATAGATACAGTTTCTTTTTTAGTTTTTCTTTTTTTAGTTTCTTCTTTTTATTGATTTGTTTTCCTTAATTTGTCAATGCTCATTCTAAGATTGACACTTGGAAAAATCTTTACGTGCCAAGCATGCTAAAGCTCCAACAATCTATAATAAAGTTTTGGGTTCTGTTCTAAGGTTTTCGAATTACTTTAGTCTATTGTCAAATTATATTGAAATATTTGTGCGATTCCCAGTTTTTTTAGTTTTTTTCCTTTTTAGTTTTTTAGCTTATTTTCTTTTTTTTCTTTTTAGTTTTTTACCTTTTTATTTTTTTACGTTTTTTCTTTTTAGGTTTTTTCTTTTTTAAATTTTTTTTATTTTTTATTTTTTTTTAGTTTATTCTTTTTAGTTTTTTACCACTTTTCTTTTTTCAGTTTTCTTTTTCTTCTTTATTTTTCGGCGTCATTATGAAATACATATCGCCGAACCTTTGTTTCTTTAACTAAAATCTGGTAGGCATTGATGACCTTATCCAAGTCAAAATCCCAAACCCAATCATCATCGCTATCATTTTCAGTTTTGATACGTTTTGACTCTTGCTGTCCAGGTGGATTTTCATCTAACTGCGCGTTTTTGCGTTCTTTAGCCGCAAGCCTTTTGGCATTAACCCTTTGAGCAGATTCCTCGGCTGTTTCTTATGTCATTGTAGGATTTATACTAAAATTTCTCTTTGAATTAACTATTTGAGCAGTTTCCTCGGCTGTTTCTTCTGTCATTTTAAGATCTATACTAAAAATTCCTCTTTACGTGCTAAGCTTGCTAAAGCTCAACAATTTATAATAAACCTTAATATTGAAGTATCTGTTTTAAGGTTTTCGAATTACTTTAATCTATTGTCAAACTATTTCGAAATATATATGCAATTCCAAGTCTTTACATTTTACCCCAACACCTAGTTGGAGGCGGCACTTCGCGCCCCCCAAGCCCCCCAGGTGCGTAAGTCGTTACGCGCCATATTGGTTACGCGCCATTGTAGTTGTGTCCCT